>NC_053391.1:630704142-630711642 GCF_905171765.1 Bufo bufo
GCATTTAGGACATACTGAAGGGGGGAGAGTTTAGTGAAAGGGAGACCGATTAGTAATGAATTGCAGTAGTCAAGACGAGAATGAATCAAGGCAACAACAAGAGTTTTTGCCATTTTCACTGTAGAGATATGCTCGAAGTGCAGAGACAAGAGAGTGCAAGTGATTGGATATGGGGAACAAAGGAAAGATCTGCATCAAACTTGGCTCCAAGACAGCGGGGGTGTTGCACAGGAGTTATGATAGTGCCGCAGACCGAAATTGAAGTATCAAGTTTAGGTGGGTTAGTAGATAGGGGAAAGACAAGAAGTTCCGTTTTTGAGAGGTTCAGTTTTAGATACAGAGAGGACATAATGTTAGAGACAGCCGCCAGACAATTACTGTTACAATTACTGGTGTTTTGGGTAAAGCAGGGGTGATGTCGGGATGAAGTATATAGTTGGGTGTCGTCAGTACAGAGATGGTACAGAAAGCCAAATCTACTGATAGTCTGTCCGACGGGGGCTGTTTAGAGGGAGAAGAGAAGAGGATCTAGTACTGAACCCTGAGGAACGCCAACATCAAAGAAGAGGAGAAGAAGTACAACCAGCGAATGATACACTAAAGGAGCAGCCAGGGACATAGGAAAAGAACCAGGAGAGAGCAGTGCCCTTGAGGCCAATTGAGTGGAGCATGGTGAGGAGGCGTTTGTTGTCTACGGTATCAAACACTGCAGAGAGATCCAGCAGAATCAGGAGAGAATAATAGTCATTTCTTTTTGCTGTCAGGAGATTATTAGACACTTTAGTAAGGGCAGTTTCTGTACAGTGGAGAGGGCGAAAGGCAGATTGTAAGGGGTCAAGAAGAAAGTTTGCAGAGAGATAGCATATTAAGCAAGAGTAGACAAGATGTTCAAGGAGTGTTGAGATGAAGGAGAGGTTAGAAACAGGTTGGTAGTCAGCAGCACAGGTCGGGTCAAGAGATGTTTTTTTTTTTTTGTGGAGAAACAGGACAGAAAGATACCAGAAGAGAGAAAGGTTAAAAAATGAGCGAGGTGGAGTACTTTTGTTTGGCAATGTTGAGGGTCGAATTGTACGTTTTAAGCATAAATTTATAGTGGAGTAAGTCTGCTATATTCATAATTTTCTCCGTAAGCGTTCTGCACATCTGGAGAAAATATGTTTCAGGTGTGTGCCTGTGTTGCCGTGTTCTGTGTCGGGAGGGTCGGATTAATATTGCAGCTGCTTCATCTAGGGTGGTTTTGAGGGTATGCTTGTAATGATTGGCAGCCAGGTCTGGACTGCAGAGGGAAGAGATTGGGGTAAGCGCTAACTGTAGGGTGTTAATGAATTGCTAGCAGTTAATGCTGTGTAGGTTTCTGAAAGTTTGAAAAGTAGGATTGTCGTGAGAAGAGTGAGAGGTCTCAATAGTAAATGAAAGAAGATTGTGGTCAGAAAGTGGGAAGGATAAGTTAGTAAGGTTTGAGACGGAGCAGTGACAGAAGAAGACTATATCAAGTGTATTGCCCTGTTCATGCAAGGCAGAGGAAGCAAGTTGTAATAGGCCAGTGGTGGTGAACCTATGGCACGGGTGCCAGAGGTGGCACTCAGAGCCCTCTCTGTGGGCACCCGCACCCTGGAAAAAAAGTGTATGGTGTAGCAACATGCATTAGACTTTTCCTGCCATTCATCAGCACAGGGCGTACTATGAATGGCACAGGCAGCGCACTGAATGCAGGCAGGCTATTATAGCTAAATGATAAAGTACATGGAAGATATAATATACTGGACTGTAGTATTCAGGTAAAATTGCCTTGTTGGCACTTTGCGATAAATAAGTGGGTATTGGGTTGCAGTTTAGTAACTCTGTCTCTAAAAGGTTCACCATCACTGTGATAGGCCAAGAGAGGAGGTTATAGAAAGTGAGAGGCTGATGGGGAGATAGTATCATCAATGGGGATATTAAAATCACCCATAATAAGAGCTCCAGAGATATTAGGCCACAATAAAATGTTGTGCATGCCGCTTAGGCCTCCTTCACACATCCATGTCCATGATGTAATCCGTGACAAGATTGTCAGTGGTTTATCCAGGTCTGTGAAAAACCTGTATTTGGTCTGTGTGTCTCTTTTTCACTCTCCTTGTCACCCATATTCCACGCACACTGCTAAACTGAAAATTAAAGGGGTTTTCAAGAGCTTGAGATTGATGACCTATCCTCAGTGATAGGTCATCAAAATCAGATCGACAGCGGGCCGACTCCTGGCACCCCCACTGATCAGCCATTGTCTAGGACCTCTTGTGAAATAATTTAAAACGTAACATTTATTACTGATTGTTAAACAAATAAGGATAATAAGGTGCTTGTGCAAAAATTTGTGGAGGTAGGCATCTAGGTTCTGGGGTAATGCCAATGCTGGGAAATAGATCCAGCACAGCAGCTAGTGGTGGATGCTTCCTACAGTATGTCAGCTCACAGCAGGTGCACCGTCCAACTCAACATAGGTATAGACTGTGACTCCAGTCAATGAGAGGTCTGTAGCCTGTGGCCAGAAGTGCTGTGGTCACTAACCCTACTGCTAAATGCTGCAAATGAAAGTTGGGGTGAGGGGATCGTCGTGACGAGCCTATACTCGGAGCACCTGCTCTGAGAAGAAAGACTATTCTGTCCGCATCTTTTGCGGCCCCAATGAAATGAATGGGTCCACACCCGTTCCACAAAATTGCAGACCCATTCATACGGTCATGTGAACGAGCCCTTACAGTCAGGCCCATTCAAGGGAATCCAGCTGGACCGCAGTACCAAGCACAGCCGCTATCCAATGGACAGAGATGTGCTTGATGAGCTGCAAGGACGCTGCAGTGCTGACTGGCTTCTATGGTTTTCATGGAACCACAGACTTCAATAGGCAAGTTGGACCTGCATCATGGACCAAAGTAGTGCGTGTCTCCGTGGGTTTTGTCCGCTGTATCGGATTCAGTGGAAAATCACTGATGTGTAAATAAACATTTAAATCATTGTGAACGGTCCATGGAGCACACAGACGGCACACGCTCAGGATTCACTGACATGCCAAAAAGGGGCCTTACTCACACTCAGTAAGCCACAGGTTGTAATCCCATATGACAGACCCAGACGATCACTCAGTTCACCTTTCATCCCTGTGCTTGGTGCAGCCACTTAATTCAGGCTGTACAGTAGGTTTACCACATGCCCATCTCCAGGCCCTATTCAGTTCAGACTGTAATACCATCGAACTATCCTCGGATAGGTCATCAGTATCTGATCTGTGGAGATCTGACACCAGGAATCCACGCCGATCAGCTGTCTAAGAAGGCGGCAGCGCTCAGCTTTCCCTAGGCTGTGTGACGACACGTTGATCGGTCATATGGCCTAAGCGCAGCTCAGCCCCATACAAGTGAATAAGAATGGATGAGATACCAAGCACAGCCGCTATACAATGTAAGGCGCTGTGCTTGGGAGAAGGCCGCAGTGCGTTATTTGTATGAAGATGACAAGAGTCAACTTAGGCTACTTTCACACTGGCGTTTTGGCTTTCCGTTTGTGAGATCCGTTCAGGGCTCTCACACACGGTCCAAAACGGATCAGTTTGGCCCTAATGCATTGGAAAAGGATCCGCTCAGAATGCATCAGTTTGCCTCCGTTCCGTCTCCATACCGCTCTGGAGGGGGACACCAAAACGCTGCTTGCAGCGTTCTGGTGTCCGTCTGACGAAACTGAGCCAAACTGATCCGTTCTGACACACAATGTAAGTCAATGGGGAGGAATCAGTTTTCTATGACACAATAGAAAACAGATCCGTCCTACATTGACTTTCAATGGTGTTCAAGACGGATCCGTCTTGGCTATGTTAAAGATAATACAAACGGATCCGTTCTGAACGGATTCAGACGTTTGTATTATCTGAACGGATCCGTCTGTGCAGATCCATGACGGATCCGCACCAAACACGAGTGTGAAAGTAGCCTTATACTTATTATACTAATATAATGGCCCTGGTCTGCAGTATCTTCAGATTTGTTCTTTTTTATACACTGCTTGCAGACAACAAGAATAAAAGCCAGCCTGTTCTATACATCTATGGGAAAATAGAGAACTAGCAAACAGATGGCACCAACCATTTACCATTGGTTGTCACGATCTTTACAGAGCCCGCTCAATCGAAGTTGCTAGTGATGCTGATACACTAGCAGCCTCAGGATGGCGCACGCACAGCCGTTTGCCTGTGCCATCATTTACAACAAGAGACACCGCCCCCACTACAGCTTAGGCACTGATGGCTAACCTCCAGCCCTCCAGCTGTGGTGAAATGAAACTACAACTCTCAGCATGCTCCATTCATTCCTATGGAGTTCTGAAAGCAGCCAAGCAAATGTGCATCTTGGGAGTTGTAGTTTTACACCAGCTGGAGTGCCGGAGGTTAGCCATCACAGGCTTAGAGAGTGGCGGGAGTGATGTGTGCAACACTAAAATCAGGAGGCGTGACAACCCCTTTAAGGTCACTACCACTGAGAAACTGGAAACATGGACAATAAATATGGCAGTTTCTGGAGAAGAAAAAAAACATACAAGATAAAAAGGAAGGGAGTGGGGTCAATATTTTAAGTTGTGTGCTACATGTGCACTTGAGGAAGTTATTATAAGTAAACTGGAGTTCAGGTGTAAGCCACATTATGAAAAGTTGGCTTCCGCTTGCAGTGTAAATTGCACAGCTATTATATTCATCATATCAATTCAACAGCAGAAGACTTTTGCAGTAAACGCCTGAGACACTTCGCAAAGAATTTCTATCTAACAAATGTACTGAATTAACCTGGAGAAAGGTGTTTACAAGCTGCCACATGTAATGGAATTCTGAGCTAAACAAGCAGAGTGAATAAAATGTACTTCTTTCCCCTTGTGTATGTATCATTAGCGAGTAAGAAAGCTTAGGTGACCAGGGTCATTAACGGAGTCCACCTCCATAAAGCTGGAAGCAAAAAATATGCATTCCATTGTGTGCTGGTGGCGTCTAATAAAGTGACGCAGAATGAACAGCTGGATGAGCAAAAAAATTGTAGTGGGAGGATTAAAAGGAGACAAACACCATAAGGGCTCATTCACACGACTGTATGAATGAGTTTGCATCTGTTCTGCAATTTTGCATCTTAAACACAATGTAACTCCAAGTCAATCACACTTTTGTGAAATCAAACTGTCCACTTAGGAAGCAACACTGAGTGACAATCAATTTCACATGCTGTTGTGCAAATGGGATAGACAACAGGTGGAAATTATAGGCAATTAGCAAGACACCCCCAATAAAGGAGTGGTTCTGCAGGTGGTGACCACAGACCACTTCTCAGTTCCTATGCTTCCTGGCTGATGTTTTGGTCACTTTTTAATGCTGGCGGTGCTTTCACTCTAGTGGTAGCATGAGACGGAGTCTAGAACCCACACAAGTGGCTCAGGTAGAGCAGCTTATCCAGGATGGCACATCAATGAGAGCTGTGGCAAGAAGGTTTGCTGTGTCTGTCAGCGTAGTGTCCAGAGCATGGAGGCGCTACCAGGAGACAGGCCAGTACATCAGGAGATGTGGAGGAGGCCGTAGGAGGGCAACAACCCAGCAGCAGGACCTCTACCGCCGCCTTTGTGCAAGGAGGAACAGGAGGAGCACTGCCAGAGCCCTGCAAAATGACCTCCAGCAGGCCACAAATGTGCATGTGTCTGCTCAAACGGTCAGAAACAGACTCCATGAGGGTGATATGAGGGCCCGACGTCCACAGGTGGGGGTTGTGCTTACAGCCCAACACCGTGCAGGACGTTTGGCATTTGCCAGAAAACACCAAGATTGGCAAATTCGCCACTGGCGCCCTGTGCTCTTCACAGATGAAAGCAGGTTCACAGTGAGCACATGTGACAGATGTGACAGAGTCTGGAGACGCCGTGGAGAACGTTCTGCTGCCTGCAACATCCTCCAGCATGACCGGTTTGACATTGGGTCAGTAATGGTGTGGGGTGGCATTTCTTTGGAGGGCCGCACAGCCCTCCATGTGCTCGCCAGAGGTAGCCTGACTGCCATTAGGTACCGAGACGAGATCCTCAGAACCCTTGTGAGACCATATGCTGGTGCGGTTGGCCCTGGGTTCCTCCTAATGCAAGACAATGCTAGACCTCATGTGGCTGGAGTGTGTCAGCAGTTCCTGCAAGACGAAGGCATTGATGCTATGGACTGGCCCGCCCGTTCCCCAGACCTGAATCCAATTGAGCACATCTGGGACATCACGTCTCGCTCCATCCACCAACGTCACGTTGCACCACAGACTGTCCAGGAGTTAGCCAATGCTTTAGTCCAGGACTGGGAGGAGATCCCTCAGGAGACCGTCCGCCACCTCATCAGGAGCATGCACAGGCGTTGTAGGGAGGTCATACAGGCACGTGGAGGCCACACACACTACTGAGCCTCATTTTGACTTGTTTTAAGGACATTACATCAAAGTTGGATCAGCCCGTAGTGTGTTTTTCCACTTTAATTTTGAGGGTGACTCCAAATCCAGACCTCCAAGGGTTAAAAATCTAGATTTCCATATTTTTTTGTGTGATTTTGTTGTCAGCACATTCAACTATGTAAAGAACAAAGTATTTCAGAAGAATATTTAATTAATTCAGATCTAGGATGTGTTATTTTTGTGTTCCCTTTATTTTTTTGAGCAGTGTATGTTCATATTGTGGTGACAGACTCCCTTTAACCGCCTCCGGACCGCCTAACGCAGGATCGCGTTCCGGAGGCGGCAGCCCTGCGCACAGTCACGCATATATGAGTCATCTGGCGAGACGCGAGATTTCCTGTGAACGCGCGCACACTGGCGCGCGCGTTCACAGGATCGGAAGGTAAGCGAGTGGATCTCCAGCCTGCCAGCGGCGATCATTCGCTGGCAGGCTGGAGATGCGATTTTTTTTAACCGCTAACAGGTATATTAGACGCTGTTTTGATAACAGCGTCTAATATACCTGCTACCTGGTCCTCTGGTGGTCCCTTTTGTTTGGATCGACCACCAGAGGACACAGGCAGCTCAGTAATAAGTAGCACCAAACACCACTACACTACACCCCCCCCCCCTGTCACTTATTAACCCCTTAATAACCCCCTGATCACCCCATATAGACTCCCTGATCACCCCCCTGTCATTGATCACCCCCCTGTCATTGATCACCCCCTTGTAAGGCTCCATTCAGACATCCGTATGATTTTTACGGATCCACTGATACATGGATCGGATCCGCAAAACACATACAGACGTCTGCATGGAGCCTTACAGGGGGGTGATCAATGACAGGGGGGTGATCACCCCATATAGACTCCCTGATCACCCCCCTGTCATTGATCACCCCCCTGTAAGGCTCCATTCAGACATTTTTTTGGCCCAGTTGAATTATTTTTCTTACAAAGTCTCATATTCCACTAACTTGTGTCAAAAAATAAAATCTCACATGAACTCACCATACCCCTCACGGAATCCAAAT
>NC_053391.1:631016642-631130188 GCF_905171765.1 Bufo bufo
ACCCTCTATATATATATTTTTTATTATTATTTTTTTTTCCTCTCACCTACCTAGTCAATTGTTGAAATACCAGTCACTGCTGAAAAAATAAATGATAGCATTCAGAAGTGTAACCGCTTAGAGAGTTTACGTATGGTAACCAAGGAGTAGTAATTACCTTGATAAAGTGAAGGTGAAAAGTAGCCTCTGAAAATAGTCCGACTTAACCGGAGACCGTACACTGGACCTAATTGTGACATGAGGAAACTGATTCAGAACGTGCCGTACTGAACTATGGACAAAAATGACGCTTCAGAGGGGCCAATTATTCCCAATATCATAATTTCCAGGTAATATGTGGTGTCACGTGACAAACCTCTGTAGACCCTAAGCTTAGGGTCCGTATTAAATGACTCAACTCCATAGAAGAGACCACTATGAGGGAGTATGATGACGTTAGCCCCCATGCGGATCTAAGTACAGTAACAACCTGCAGCCCCTTTATGTCAAGTTGCTATCTTGAAACACTGCAGCTTACAGAGACCGGCGCGCACCAGTCACTGAACCACTTACTTTACTTGCGTGGAAGCTCCTGCAGTCTACCCATGAGCGGATGTAAGCTGTGGCGTGCTCCGTTGGTGCAAGCGCACTGGACTTACCCCTGGATGAAACTACGAGTCGGTTGAATGTGGCTCGGCTGCCTGTCGCTGCGATGGAGGAGAGACGCCAAAGCCGCCGTGCAGTGCGTCGCCGGGATACCGGAAATGAAAGGTGCGCATGGGCCGGGATACAACGCCTGCGCTAGTCGCCGTGGAGAGGGAGCGCTCCCCCCTCAGGACTATAAGTAGGTAGATCGGGAGCCTCCCCTTATACAAATACGGCAACTGCGTTGCCTACACAATACAGTAAATTGCACATGATAATGTACACTGTACCTTATACACATGTATATACCTTTACAGGTTAGTTTTATAGTATGGTTTAAAAAATCATGCCTCACTGTACATCAGAAAGAAAAATTTCAGTGACAATAATGATAGAGGATGCAAACTGTGAAAAATAAAAAGTGGGACAAATCAGATTGCATTCACAAGCTGTGACAGTCTATTTCATCTTCAGGATCTCAGGTGACAGCTGTGAAAGACAGACACAGCTGATTGAAGATTTTCTAACAAGCTGTGCTCATGTTGTGAACGATGCCCAGGATGTAGGGGAACAGTGAGCGCCCCCACAGCCATTGTTAGAACAGATAATACTGACTGTGAGATACATGTTGGAACTGGGTGACCATTTTGAAAGCATCAAAGCTATGTAGATAGAGATTAATTCAAAAACAGATCTTCTCTTCCCATCCTTCCTGCAGCAACCCGAGAATATCAACAACGCACAGCGAAGAATAACCCGACTGAAAAATGTATTTTTTAGGTTCCAGAACATACTGATAGCTATGGCTGATAAACAGGGACACAACTTATATCTATGGTTCAAATTTACTGATCCTGTAGATCGCGTAACCTTAGACCAGCAGTCTAGACCTTCACCAGATTTATCACAGGGGCTCAGGCTGGATGATAAATGTGGTGCAGGGACAGACACTTTTCTCTGACCTTATACCAGCTATTGGTTGAGACAGAATTTTACTCCAGAATTTTGGTGCATCTAAGGCTCACCCCTTCCTGCTAAGCTCCACTCACTTTCCGATAAGCTACACCCCTTGTCAAGCATATAGGAAAAAAGTGCAGAAACTGTAGATAATTGAAGGAAAAAGGCAGCTCTCACCTGCTTCTCCTGCCAGAGCACGGATAGGAAGCCTGGACGCGTCTGATGCAAAACTGAAGAAAAGAGAGAAAATCCAGCTCATGATATCATGAGTAAGGACCAGCATGTAAAGGTCCGAAATGCGTAGATTTGACTGCCCTGCGTATGTGGAAGATTTTATACCGCTGTGAATAAAGGATTCACTGCTATCAAGAGCTGGATTTTCTCTCTTTTCTTCAGAAACTGTAGATGCACCAAATTTTGCACCACTTTGTTTTTTAGACACAAAGGTGTCAGGTGTTTTACTAGAGAAATAGCCCTATAGATTGGCTCGATGTGAGTCTGAGATGTTGTTGAGTCTTCCGTTGTAAGTTAAAAGTATTGGGTGTGTGTATATAAGTATATATATATAGGTAAGGCTAAGTCAGCCTGTATTTGTGGGAGGGGCGAAGGCCTCATAAATACGGAGGCACGGCCTCACCTGTCATCTGTGCGCTCCAGGTGTCTAGGGGGCGTGTTCGTCGCAGGTGCAGGAGCTCCACAGTGTTGGCGGGAGTTTTCGTTCCCCTTTTTTCCCTCCGGAGGAGCAAGCGGCTCATCATCCTCTACTTTGGCAGCAGCGAGACTGAGGCACCGGGTCCCGTAAGTACAAACGAGCCGCAGCTCGCCGAAGCCTGCGGTGCTTTTCCTGCCCTGGACGGCACAGGCTTGCCTTCCGCTGCGGCATCCGCACAGTTATGCGAGCTGCTGTGCCGGTGTATTTTCGGGCTGCAAGAGCCAATGCAGCCCCCACGGGATTGGGGGCTGATTCCAGCTCCCCTGCTTCTGCCCGTCATGCTCCTTGCGGGCTCCGGCCGCTTCCTGTGTCGCCTGTGGCGGCTGTTGCGTGAGGGCTCCCCCTGCAGGGTGTCTCGTGTCATGGCACAGTTTCATAGTGGGGTCCGTCATCTCAGGCGCGTGCTATTGGTGCGGGAGGACCGGCCCGCTTCCGGATTCGCACCGCACGTGCCGCGGTGGTATGCCCCGCAGGGCAGTGTGTGCCAAGGACTGGGCATGGCTGTGCATGGGGCTGCCGCATGCGCTTGCGCAGGGGTGTCAGGGGCAACATAATGGATGGTGTCCTCCTGGCGCACCGCGCATGTTGCGTGGGGGTTTTCAATCTGCGGCACATGGAGGGGGAGTCTGGTCTTTGCATGCATAGGAGCCAAGCTTCTCCCATGTCCGTCTGGCGGTGTGTTTTTGAGCTATAAGATCCACTGCACCAGCTCAATTCATCAAATCACCGTACCCAAGGCGAGGGGGATAACTCAAATGTACTCATATGAATCAGCACGACTGAGGCGCAAAAAACAACAAAAAAAAAACAACATGTTCCTTTGCTCTGCTCTATCTCAGCCCGGTTGCTTAACACCCAATTGTCTTTTTAAGGCTTCAGGTTCATCCCCTCCCGGTTCAGGGGTCCGGTTCAGTCCGATTGTTTTCAATTCGGTAGACCCAATCAGGCACCTAGGCAGGAGGCAGTCAAAAGCCTTATCAAGGAAACCGGCCACTAACTCCACTGCCAGCGCCTACCACCAGGGTCAGTTTTTTCTGTGGTTCCAGTCCAAAAAGAGTAAGTATAGTCGCCATTTTAGGCTGAGTTCACACAAGCGTGTCCGGATAAAGTCCGGATGCGTTGCGGCAAACCCGCGCGAGTAGGTACCCAATTGCAGTCAGTTTTGACTGCGATTGCGTTCCGTTGTTCAGTGTTTATCGCGCGGGTGCAATGCGTTTTGCACGCGCGTGATAAAAAACTGACTGTGGTACCCAGACCCGAACTTCTTCACTGAAGTTCAGGTTTGGGTTTAAGGTTGTGTAGATATAATTATTTTCCCTTATAACATGGTTATAAGGGAAAATAATAGCATTCTTTAATACATCCGGCAGCTCATGATTAAAGAAGTAAGAAGAGACCGGCAGCTACGCGATCAAGAGGAGAAGGTGAGTTAATTATTTCTTATTTTTTAACCCTCAATTGACCACCTACTAAGCATTCTGTATTAAAGAATGCTATTATTTTCCCTTATAACCATTTTATAAGGGAAAATAATACAGTGAATAGACTGTCATCTTAGCAACCATGCGTGAAAATCGCACCGCATCCGCACTTGATTGCGGATGCTTGCGATTTTCACTCAGCCGCATTCACTTCTATGGGGCCTGCGTTGCGTGATAAACGCACAATATAGAGCATGCTGCGATTTTCACGCAACACATAAGTGATGCGTGAAAATCACAGCTCATGTGCACAGCCCCATAGAAATGAATGGGTCCAGATTCAGTGCGGGTGCAATGCGTTCACCTCCCTTATTGCACCCGCGCGGAAATCTCACCCGTGTGAACTCAGCCTTACTCAAATATCCATACAGGGGAACATCTCAAGCAACTAGTCGTACATCACCAGGTCATTCACCTATCACTTTATAATAAATAAAAAAAATCTGTTCCAAACTACCAGGGTTCGTTGCTTGTTACGTCATTTAGGCTTACGTTTTATTAATTTCTAATGTCTGTCGCCTGTTACGTTACTCAGGCTTACGTTTATTAATTACTAATGTCTGTCGCCTGTTACGTTATTCAGGCTTACGTTTATAAATGACTAATGTCTGTTGCCTGTTACGTCTTTCAGGCTTACGTTTATTAATTACTAATGTCTGTCACCTGTTACGTTACTCAGGCTTACGTTTATTAATTACCAATGTCTGTCGCCTGTTACGTTATTCAGGCTTACGTTTATAAATTACTAATGTCTGTTGCCTGTTACGTCTTTCAGGCTTACGTTTATTAATCGCTAATGTCTGTCGCCTGTTACGTTACTCAGGCTTACGTTTATAAATTACTAATGTCTGTTGCCTGTTACGTCTTTCAGGCTTATGTTTATTAATTGCTAATGTCTGTCGCCTGTTACGTTACTCAGGCTTACGTTTATTAATTGCTAATGTCTGTTGCCTGTTACGTTATTCAGGTTTACATTTATTAATTACTAATGTCTGTGCACCACAGCAGTACATCGATTAACTTCTTAGACACCATTTTTTGCAAAGATCCAAATGGTATTCTGTATACCGACCTGTATACAAAACCAACGGACTGTAATAGCTTGCTACATTATTCTAGCTTCCACCCCACTAGTATGAAGAAGTCACTCCCACGATCTCAACTCCAAAGGATTTCCAGAGTTGTTCATAATACCAACACCAAAGAATTGTGACTGAATGAAATGTCCACCCGTTTTCTAAACAGAGGCTATCCCGACTGTGTCATTAAGGAAGGTCTAAACCCCAAACATAAGGTCAGAACACAACAGGCCCAAAGGGTACATTTTGTACATACCTTTCACCCTTTTGCATTCAAGGTCAAGCATATCTTACATAAGCATTGGCATCTTCTACATCAGGCATACCCGCATATCGAAGCTTTTGCCTCCCCATTTTTACCATGCAATAGACGCCCCAAGAACCTCAGGGACCTTCTAGTACGAGCGGATGAAGGCTCTAACATTAAAATCCCACAGTGTGTTCCTTAGGACACAACGAAAAAGGCACATTCCCCTGCCTACATTGTACACAATGCTCCCACGTCACTAAAGGGGACAAGATTTACCATCCACTAACTAGCAAAGGGTTCCCAGTACGGGGTTTCTTCACATGTGACTCCTCCAACGTCGTGTACATAATCAAATGTCCCTGCGGTTTAGCGTACGTCGGAGAAACCACACAGTCCATCAGAGATAGGATATGCCAACACAAATCCAATATCCATTGTCAGAACAAACATTTACCCATCCCTGCACATTTTGAAGCTAAGCGACACTCCATTGCCCAATTACATTTCAAGGTGGTGGAACAAGTTACAGTCCCTAGAAGAGGCGGGGATCTATCCCGCATACTAATGAATAGGGAAGCACTGTGGATCCACTGCCTACAAACCCTTGAATCTAAGGGGCTCAATCGAGAATATGAAATTGGCAGCTTTCTCTAATTCCAATATAAGCTATTGCATGTGATAAGGAATGTCACCTTAAAAACTATCCGCTATCAGCTACATGCTCATATCAAAATTATATGTGAATTATAGACACCTAACAGATAAGAATTATATATATTAGAAACATAACTAACTATGTCCCTATTTTTATTCATTTCAGACCAGATATTGAATATCTCCCCCTGGCTGGAGCCGCATTCTTTATATCCTTTGGTATAAGTATCCACTATCCTTGCACATTCTATGTTTTACTCCAACTCTCACACTGCCCTAGTCTTCATTCTTTTTTACTGTCAGGTACTGTGCTTCACATCCACACAGTAGCTATTCTCTAAACATCCCACTATTTATCATTATGGCGCATGATGACCCTTACCCATATCTGACACCATCATCTAGAGTGTCAGATTGCGCATGCGCCGCTATCTAACGCGGCTGATCACGATCTATCCTCTCTGGTCACTCTGCGCTTGCGCCGTTGAAACAAGCGCATGCGCCCTAGCTACATTCAGTGGCGCCCGCCATCTTTGTTCATCCCATCAAGCCCCCTACTTCCTCTCCAGCACGAGCGCTATTTAAAGATCAGATACACCACCATCGTTATGGCGCCCTTTCATTTAAGCCATAGCCTATTACAGCGCATGCCAACTAGGACCATAGAGCCCCTCCAGCAGCAAACTGCAACCCACTGTGGGGATCTACAACTTTTACACCTCTTTTTTTTCTCTCTATGCGGCTCAACCAGGTAAGAATGCCATGCATTTCCTATCCATATGATATAGTGTTTACAATATTGTACCACTACATAGCTCATTGTATTCTATGCATATGTATTATAGAAGGTGTTCTATATTCTTATTGTTAGTGTATATATATGTATATATATATATATATATATATATATATATATATATATATATATATATATTGGTACACACCACATAACTTCCTGTATCATTTGCCCTCCTTAATATTTGTTTACGCCAGCCTGAATCTCCCCTCCACTGCGTCTATAAGGCCGTCCCCGGACCTATCATTTATACGGATCAACATACCGTCTATACATCCCCCTCTCTGGGATGCATCTGTGGAAAAGAATATTGTCAGAGTCCCAATATACCGGATGTGATTTTGTTATTGTTTTGTCATTTGTTCTATGTAACTGAGTGTACATTTAAATTGTTTTCTTTTGCTCTTCTATATACAAGCTGTATTGATATTTTATTTTATTTCTAATACCAATATCATGTATTTACTAAGATATCTCTATATGCCCCTCCAGTTATGCTGAAGAAGGCTAATCTGCCGAAAAAGTTTTTTTGACTGGATACCGCTCTTTGAAATCAAGCAATTACCTTAATAGCAAAGTGGAGCACAGGAGTCTGTAATTTTTATTATTATTTGGTCTGGGAACCATCTCCTATTGCCCACACACCCAATTAATTGGAGTATCATCCAATCTTATATCATCATCATGTCGCCTGGTTACGTTATTCAGGCTTACGTTTATTAGTCGCATTATGTCGCACATATCAGACATTGAGGAGGCCCTGTCGGTCCCAGAAACTCCCACGTCTGAATTTGCCAGCATCCCGTCCCTAAGAAGTTGGACAATTCCTAAACTAATTGCAGAACTAAACAAGAGATGGATTCATTACCCAGCTTCTGCCCGGAAGGCAAGATTATACAGGCTCTTGATGTCCGAGCCAGCAGCTCCAGCATTGGAGCAAGTTTCCATGTCCACCCTACAACTTTCATTGACACAGCTACATTCCATGATAAATACCATTTCTATCGCAGTCTCGGATGTGCAAGCTAGGCTGCTGGCAGTAGAATCTAGGGGGCCAGCAACCAGCCAGTCCGCATCGCCCATTATAGTAGCCTCTACCTCACGCACCATTTCCCCAGGTCGGGTCCCGAACACGCCTGAGGTAGCTCCCTCGCATTTTATCCCTGCCAACAATAAAAGAGAAATCCTGGAAGGAAAGGACGTTAACTTGGCTTCCATCCTCTTAGCCACCCACTACACGGTAGAAAACAAAATGATCGCTTGCGGCGATGTATCTATCATTCTTAAAGCCAGGGATGCCCGCCTTAACAAAATTTTTTCCATCATAGAGTTCATCCTGGCCTTCAGTTTATTCAGGGATATCATCTGTTCAGCCCACCCCGGGAGGCGGGAGGAGTTGGACACCTATCTGCACATGCCTTTTATGACTACCACCACTCGTTTTCCGCTAAGGCTGCCGTCGCTCTTGCCCAATTCCAGCACGTCACCAACTGGGATTCCATGGACATGGAGCTCTTTCGCCGGCATTTTGCGGGACTCAAGGCCCCAGCATGTGCCTCTTGCCAGTCCATCTCTCACTACTCAGATTGGTGCCCCAATGTAAGTTCTTCTGTCACTCAGGGTAGATTTTTTTCCAGCAGCTCTGGGTTCAAGCAAAGGCCGGGTGCAACCACAGACAAATTGGGTCGAGCCATAGTTTTCTTGGGCAACAGCCAGGTGTGCAACAATTAAAACTGGTCAGTCTGCAACTACAATAAATGTAGGGCCCTTCATGTGTGTTCAGTGTGTTTTAGGGCACACCCCCAAACGGCTTGTCCTCAAAGATCTTCCAGACCCACATGACTAGCCGGGGTCAATGTGGACCTATTAGCAGCCCTCCTCCAAGGTCACCACAACCCCCAGTTTATCCAATTCTTGGTTTCCAGGTTCACCAAAGGGTTTCATACGTCTAGTTGCTCTTCCCCAGAGGGGCATGGTTGGCCAAAGCAAACATCGCGGATGCTTTCAAACTGCTGCCTGTCCGGCCACAACTTTGGAAGTTCTATGGGATAAAGTGGCAAGATCTCTACTACTTCACAAATCGCCTGACTTTTGGGTCCAAGAGCAGCCCCAGGCTTTTCGATCAATTTGCGCAGGCTTTGCATTCGATCTTGGTCAACCGTTGCGACTGTCCGCTGGTCATCCATTATTTGGACGATTTCCTATTGATAGAGAAACCAGACTGCAAACCCTGTAAACTCGAGACCCTTCTCCAAGTCTTTTCAAACTCAATGTCCCTGTGGCACCCTCAAAAATAGAAGGCCCCACGACGGTAATTACTTTCTTGGGCATAGTTTTAGATACCATCAAAATGGAAGCTAGGCTGCCAGAAGAGAAGCTTTTAAAAATTAAGGAAGTCATCTCCAAATCAGTTGGTACTAGGATATTCACAAAAGTAGAATTACAATCTCTGCTAGGCATGTAAAATTTCACCACCAGAGTCATGCCCCAAGGCAGGGCTTTCACATCCAGGTTATTACAGTTGCTCCCCTCAGCCCCCAAGCAAGTGAGCCCCATATGTTTAGATGCCCAAGCAATAGCCGATTTGGCCATGTGGAACACGTTCCTGGCCAAATGGAACGGAGTCTCCCTGTTTGTGCCGCAATTGGGTCCCGCATCTGCCGTGATTTTCTTGGACACAAAAGCTTAACCAGGAGTCAGTTAGTATGGCACAACGACCATTTCTCATTATATCTCACTTCTTCCAAAACGTCTCAAGTCGGGCCAGCGGTGGAGGTCAAGTACTTCCAGACATTCAATAAATGGTGCCCAGTTCAGGTTTTTAAGAAA
This sequence comes from Bufo bufo, assembly GCF_905171765.1. Taxonomy (NCBI): domain Eukaryota; kingdom Metazoa; phylum Chordata; class Amphibia; order Anura; family Bufonidae; genus Bufo; species Bufo bufo. The sequence goes on from NC_053391.1 coordinate 631,026,025, forward strand.
TTATTGTTGGGTTTAGGCGACTCCGCCCTGGACAGCCCATTGCTTCCATTCAGGGTCAGGGCCATCACTTCATCTCAGTTCATCTCCCATATCCGTACCCTAGTGACTGGCTTGGGTTTCGATCCCAAAGCCATTTCGGGGCACTCGTTCCGCATTTGGGCCGCATCCGTGGCTTCAAGGCATAATGTCACAGGCAATATCATTCGCAAGATGAGTCGTTGGCATTCTTTGTGTTTTGCTCGATACATCCCGAATCCTCATGCTGAAATATCCGAGGCTTTTCGCAGCTTGGCTTTATGATTCGGTTGTACATACTCAATAAAGTTATTCCCTATATTACATGGCTTGGTTTTTGCCCCCTTATAGGCCTACCCATGACATGGCTAAGGGCACCTCACTAGCCTTCCAGTCAGGTCAGCAAGCCGTTAGTTAGGATAGGTCAGTCTAGGTCGTTATTTGTTAGGGATCCAGGTTCTCTTTGTCCGTAGCCGTGACCACAAATAGGTAAGGCTGATAAGTCAGCCTGTATTTGTGGGAGAGGCGAAGGCCTCATAAATATGGAGGCACGGCCTCACCTGTCACCTATGCGCTCCAGGTGTCCCCACCCACTTTCCCTTCCTTTTATATTTCCCCAGGGTATGCCCCCTTATAGGCCTACCCACGACATGGCTAAGGGCACCCCACCAGCCTTCCAGTCAGATCAGCAAGCAATTAGTTAGGATAGTTCAGTTAGGTCGTTATTTGTTAGGGATCCAGGTTCTCTTTGTCCGTAGCCGTGACCACAAATATATATATATATATATATATATATATATATACTGTATATGTATGATTGAATGAGGGGATGCATATCGTGGTTTGCTGTGGTTCACCTGAGACGTGCCACCAAGGTACCCGGCCTTGGTGGAGTGGAAGCCAGTAGCTAGAGTGTCCACTAAGTTAGATAGTGGACACTGTTGTTACCTAGTATAGTTGGTATGAGCTAATCCGGGCCTGGCATTTATTGGTAATAAGCAAAGAGCTGGGTGGGTGCTTATTCCTCACAATCCACTCTGGGTTTTATACGTGGCTCATGTCCACGATTGTGGTTTAAAAGTCAGCAGCATGATGCAGGGTGTGTCTGTTGTGTGAGAGGCTGCAGATCACACACTGCAGGCATGTGTGAGGCAAACACTGGCCTGTGGACTGATTACCTGACCCGGCTGCGATCCGGCTGTAACTGAACTGTAAGTTTGCTGGAACAAGCAATAAACCATGTTGAAGAGACTTTATTGTGTCCCTGTCTTTCTTTAAAACTGGTCATAGGAGCCCACAGCATTACACTATCTATGTATCTCATATCTATCTATCTATCTATCTATCTATCTATCTATCTATCTCATATCTATCTATCTCATATCTATCTATCTAAATGGATTTAAAAAAGTATTACTCACCTCACCACTCCCACCTCACACCCCTTTATTCTGATGCTTCCTGGGTATACGATGATCTCAACGTCCTGGCTTGGCACACAGGAAATGGCAGGAGATGCCAATCACTGCCTGCAGCAGTGGTCCACCTCAGGCAGCCATCTTCAAGCATTTCTTGGTGTCCCACCAGACAACCACTTTAAATTCACTGCGTGTCAATTTATTTTGAGGATTTACACAGTGGATTCCACCCATTGCAAAGCACAAGGAGAAATCTGCAGCAAATCCCCATGTAATTTATGCAGATTTTAACAGACATTTGTTTCAAATTTTACCACAGAATCGCAGCTAAATCCACTGCAGAAAAGACATCCTGTCTTGCAAACTCTGGGGGATGAAGAGAATGAAGTTGCACCACAGCACTGGGGGGAAGAGGGGGGGGGGAGTCAATTGCCACCCTATCACAAAGGAGGCCACCATCAGCAGTCTGTGTTTTGGGTAGTACAGAATCTACATCTCATGTCTGTAGGCTCCAAATGCACATTAGATGCATCCCAACAAGTAGCGCACACTATCAGCAATGTCTGGCTTTTAATAAGTGTGCCCACTGTTACAAAATATATGAGAATACATGGATACACAACATCTTGCCCCCTCTGTAGCCTATTTCTTGTTTCTTGTGTCCTTTTAGTCGTTGCCTTTCGCCCCCCCAGGGCCACTCATAGGAACTTTCCTACAGTGCCCGTACAGTAAATCCATCCCTGTTTCTGAGTGTTCTTAGTGACTATTTGTTGTAACCTTTATGGATGTTTTTTTAATAATGGGGATTTCAGAAATCATCAAAAGCCACAAAAATTTACTGCATAATACTCGCAGAAGGGATTTATAAAAAAGACATCCATATTAAACAGAAAAATCAACGCAGATTTCAAAGCATGCTGCCCAGATCTGTAGCATGACAATTCTGTAATTGCAGTGCACTAAAATGTATGGTGCAAAAGGCTTGGCCTTAAAGGAGTTGCCCAAGTTGTCTCCCCCCAGCCAATGGTACCTGTACAATAATCCACACTCACCAGCTTCCTGTCACTCGGTCATTCACTGGACTTCAGGTGCCCATCTTAAGCTTATGCAGGGATAGGGTCTTGTGAGTTGCTGAAGCCGATGACTAGCCTTAGCTGTGACGTGTCGCCAAGTGGCACTTGACTCAATAGTAATGTGCCACTTGGGGTCGCTGTTGCAGCCAGTCATTGGCTGCAGTAGCGCTTGTGACCCTGTTCGCGTGGAAGTTTTGACAGAGGGGTACCGGAAGTCCAGTGAAGAAAGCTGGGCATCCGGGGAGCTGCAAACAGAGCAGAGCAGATGAGTGTGGATTTCTCTACAGATACCACTGGCTAGGGGCAGATAAAAAAAACCTGGACAACCACAAGCCCAGGCATGGTACTATTTTGCACAATGCATTTGTGAAATCTGTAACATTTCCACAACAGAATTGTTGCTAGAGATCTGCAAATATTCCAGCATACCATGAATTTAGAGTTAATTTTTCAGCTTCACTTGGACCGCTTCTTGAAAATAGATTTCTGGAAGTATTATGCAGTAAATTATTTTGTGTGGATTTCCCTACAGGTACCACTGGCTAGAAAGGAAAAAATAAATTAAAAAAAACCTGGATAACCCCTTTAAGAAACTATGTATAAATGGTATAATACAATACACTGCGTGCAGAATTATTAGGCAAATGAGTATTTTGACCACATCATCCTCTTTATGCATGTTGTCTTACTCCAAGCTGTATAGGCTCGAAAGCCTACTACCAATTAAGCATATTAGGTGATGTGCATCTCTGTAATGAGAAGGAGTGTGGTCTAATGACATCAACACCCTATATTAGGTGTGCATAATTATTAGGCAACTTCCTTTCCTTTGGCAAAATGGGTCAAAAGAAGGACTTGACAGGCTCAGAAAAGTCAAAAATAGTGAGATATCTTGCAGAGGGATGCAGCACTCTTAAAATTGCAAAGCTTCTGAAGCGTGATCATCGAACAATCAAGCGTTTCATTCAAAATAGTCAACAGGGTTGCAAGAAGCGTGTGGAAAAACCAAGGCGCAAAATAACTGCCCATGAACTGAGAAAAGTCAAGCGTGCAGCTGCCAAGATGCCACTTGCCACCAGTTTGGCCATATTTCAGAGCTGCAACATCACTGGAGTGCCCAAAAGCACAAGGTGTGCAATACTCAGAGACATGGCCAAGGTAAGAAAGGCTGAAAGACGACCCCCACTCAACAAGACACACAAGCTGAAACGTCAAGACTGGGCCAAGAAATATCTCAAGACTGATTTTTCTAAGGTTTTATGGACTGATGAAATGAGAGTGAGTCTTGATGGGCCAGATGGATGGGCCCGTGGCTGGATTGGTAAAGGGCAGAGAGCTCCAGTCCGACTCAGACGCCAGCAAGGTGGAGGTGGAGTACTGGTTTGGGCTGGTATCATCAAAGATGAGCTTGTGGGGCCTTTTCGGGTTGAAGATGGAGTCAAGCTCAACTCCCAGTCCTACTGCCAGTTTCTGGAAGACACCTTCTTCAAGCAGTGGTACAGGAAGAAGTCTGCATCCTTCAAGAAAAACATGATTTTCATGCAGGACAATGCTCCATCACACGCGTCCAAGTACTCCACAGCGTGGCTGGCAAGAAGAAAATCTAATGGCATGGCCTCCTTGTTCACCTGATCTGAACCCCATTGAGAACCTGTGGTCCATCATCAAATGTGAGATTTACAAGGAGGGAAAACAGTACACCTCTCTGAACAGTGTCTGGGAGGTTGTGGTTGCTGCTGCACGCAATGTTGATGGTGAACAGATCAAAACACTGACAGAATCCATGGATGGCAGGCTTTTGAATGTCCTTGCAAAGAAAGGTGGCTATATTGGTCACTGATTTGTTTTTGTTTTGTTTTTGAATGTCAGAAATGTATATTTGTGAATGTTGAGATGTTATATTGGTTTCACTAGTAAAAATAAATAATTGAAATGGGTATATATTTGTTTTTTGTTAAGTTGCCTAATAATTATGCACAGTAATAGTCACCTGCACACACAGATATCCCCCTAAAATAGCTAAAACTAAAAACAAACAAAAAATTACTTCCAAAAATATTCAGCTTTGATATTAATGAGTTTTTTGGGTTCATTGAGAACATGGTTGTTGTTCAATAATAAAATTAATCCTCAAAAATACAACTTGCCTAATAATTCTGCACTCCCTGTACAAAAGTATCTCCCTGACTTGTCCTAGAGATCTATGCTAATTGACAGTGAAATGATATATAAGCACATGACAGTATTCCTGTAGACATATGTTTTCTGATTGTATTTGGATCTATTTTAAGTATGCAATAAGTCATTCTATAAAAATAATAGATGCAATACATTATGTAGAACAATATGCTCTCATTTATTGGCCATCTGTCATGTCAGTTTTACAGAAGCAAACAGGAACACTGTGAGATGAAAGCATATGGACAGTGTGCAGACATTTTATTTAAATAATGCTGAAACTGCCTTTTCTGCAAGCAGTAGAGCAACACAAAGTATATTGCTTGGAGCAACCCTCTAGATTATAAACTATTACACTGTATCATTCATCTGTCCTTCACTGAAGGCCTCTGTCCTGCAATGATGGAGCCATTACTGCATTGTCTGGGAAACAATAAATCTTGATTAAATCACTACTTAAAATGATAAAAAGGAAATGATACAAATTAATATTCTGAAATATAAAAGTGTTCATTAACATGGGCATTACATTTTCCACATATGGTTTAGGGTGACACCAGCAGCAGTTAATGAAGATTGTATTGATCTACATACCACCATCCAGAAGTGTGCCACTAACAATCCTAGACAGGTTGGACCTCTAGGGGATTACAGTATGTGTTAAGGTAGAAATGAGTGAACTTTAAAAAAAAAAAAATTGTGTCTGATTCGTTGTATTTAAAAAAAAATGTTATTTGTGTCTGAATCGATTCTACCCAAATCAAAAGTGCTGCAGTTGCCCTGAAAATTGGTGTATGATACTGAGGTCTCCTAAGACTCATATTTTTGCTATCTTGTCTCTATCTTTTTTTCTATGTTTTAAAACCTTTGCACTTTCTATAAGTAAATAATGTCAGAGTGACACTGACATATATAGCTAGGGGTAAATACATGTTAATGGTGTTAACAAACAGCCTGTTTAAAAACATACTGTGCTGTCGCATTTGTTATGCTTTTTAATATTAAAAATGTTTTAAGATGGTGTTTTGTTCTCAACAAGTGTTCCAAAAATTATACCGAGCTGAACCCGGACATAAGCTCCCCTTCACTTACTTACCATGTATGAGTGGAGGATCTGAGAATTTCTAGCTCCGATGCTCCCCCTTGCCATGCACTGCATTGCGCAGGACAAGATCTGTTTGTTTACTGCTGGTGACATATCCAGCCTTTTCTCTTTATGCTAGGCAGAGGCTTCCACAGGGCAAGGGGGAGCATCTGAGCAAGAAATGCTCCGATGCTTCACAAAGAAATTGTAAATGAGTGAAGGGCAGCTTATGTCGGGTTCAGCTCTGAACCCGGACAACCACTTTAATGGGGGCAAATACCTGCTCCTGTTTATACACACACTTTAATGTCATAACAAACAATGGCTTGATCTGCACAAGTGTCCAAAAATAACGCGTTAATGCAAAATGCCTGCCTGTATTCATACACAAGCCTGGAAAAATTATCCTTTTTATTTGGGAGCAGTACAGTGTGGATGTGAAAAGGGTAAGTAGTGTTGGGGTAGTGACTGGCAGCAATAGTAGCACCAGCAGTAGCAGAACAGCATGGAACAGAGAAGGCAGCAGATGAGTGTGTGTCTGTGTTGGGGTAGTAGTAGTAGTGGGAGTTGTGTAGAGGTAATGGAAGTGGCAGTATAGGGATTAGCAGTGGGAAGTAGCAGCTGCAGCAGTGGTGGCAGAAGCAGCCATACAGTACAGAACATGATGATAGGTAGGCAGACTGCAGCAGTGGCACGATGGGGTCAGCGATATATAGCCACTAGAGTTGATCGAGCATGCTCGGCCGAACACCAGTTCGGCTAGAGCATCTCGATGCTCGGCACATGGCGGTATTCGGACAAATACCGCATGTGCTTGAGCGCGATGCTCGAGTCTCCTCCCCGCACGTATGTAAGTACTGCCCTTCACTGTAATGCCATAGCTATGTTGGTTACTGGCATTACAGTGATTGGCTGGCCGGAACGCGTCATCGGGTGCTATATAGCACCCGATGACACGTGTTTGGCTCAGTGTTAGTCAAGGAAAGCTGTGCTGAAGAAGGGAAAGATAGTGTAGGGAGTGAAATAATTTTTTTTAAGTTGAAAAACTTGTCAGAGACCCAAAAGTCCTTTTAAGGACAATTGTGTGTGCCAGCAGCAATATATATTTTTAGCGCAACCTGCGCTAAATTGCTAAAACTTTACAGACCAAAAAGTCCTTTTAAGGACTATTGTGTGTGGCAGCAATATCTATTTTTAGCGCATCCTGCACTAAATAGCGTGCAATAGTTAGGCCGCTGCAGACAGCGACATTATCTGCGCTACATCTCCTGTGTAACGTGTGCGCATCCCAAAAATATCTGTGACATCCAGCGTACTTTTTCTGTAGACAGTGTCCGCTGCGGACAGTCACATTAGCTGCGCTACATCTCCTGTGTAACGTGTGCACATCCCAAAAATATCAGTAACATCCAGTGTACTTTTTCCGTAGACGGTGTCCGCTGCGGACAGTGACTTTACCTGGGGTATATCTCCTGTGTAACGTTTCCACATCCCAAATACCTGTGACATTCCCAGTAATTTTATATTAGCCGCTGGTGACATCAGCGACATTATCTGCAGTATTTCACCTGTGTGACGTTTCCACAACCCAAATACCTGTGACATTGCCTGTCATTTTTTATTAGCTGCTGGTGACATCAGCGACATTATCTGCGGTATTTCTCCTGTATAACATTTCCACATCCCAAATATCTGTGACATTCCCTGTAAATTTTTATTAGCCGCTGCTGACATCAGCGACATTATCTGCGGTATTTCTCCTGTATAACGTTTCCACATCCCAAATACCTGTGACATTCCCTGTAATCTTTTATTAGCTGCTGGTGACAGCATTGACATTATCTGCGGTATATCTCCTGTGTGACGTTTCCACATCCCAAATACCTGTGACATTCCCTGTCATTTTTTATTAGCCGCTGGTGACATCAGCGACATTATCTGCGGTATTTTTCCTGTATAACATTTCCACATCCCAAATATCTGTGACATTCCCTGTAAATTTTTATTAGCCGCTGCTGACATCAGCGACATTATCTGCGGTATTTCTCCTGTGTGACGTTTCCACATCCCAAATACCTGTGACATTCCCTGTATTTTTTTATTAGCCGCTGTTGACAGTATTGACATTATGTGTGACGTTTCCACATCCCAAATACCTTTTTTAATTTTTTTGCACATACAGTACTGTACGTGTGACATACTTTTAAGCATATATAACATTTAGTATGAAGAAGGCGAGCAGTAAGAGACAGGGAAGTGGCCGTGATGCTGATGGTGCACGCAGAGGCCGGGGCCCTGGGCATGTTGAAACTGTGCCTGCTGCCAGAGCACAAAAAAAACAATCATCCACAATTCATGTCCCAGTTTTCAGGGCGGCGCAGGACACCACTCTCGAAGTCAGACCGGTGCAACCAGTTGGTCAGTTGGATTGCAGCAGATAATGCTTCCAGTTGGTTAAGCACCACCCTGTCTTCCACCAAGTCCAGTCTCAGTAGCCAAGAGTCTGGTCAACACAATCCTCACCCTGATCCTCTTTCCTCCCACCATGGAGAGTCTTGCCAAACAAGTGATCCCACACTCGGATATTCCGAGGAGTCCTTTTCAGCGCCATTCCTTCATTTGGGCCTCTCGACAAGCCCGCTTGAAGAGGGACATGAGATCTTGTGCCCTGATTCCCAAACTCTTGAGCATCCACAGTCACAAGAAGATGACGCTGGGGAATGGCAATTAGTATTTCACGAGGTGGATGATGATGATGAGACACAGTTGCCAATAAGTCAACGGCAATTAGTGTCTCAAGAGGTTGATGATGAGGATGAGACACAATTGTCAATAACTGAGGTTGTTGTTAGGTCAACAAGTCAGGAGGATGAGCAGAGTAAGGAAGTGGAAGAGGAGGTGGTGTCACGACCATGGTCATGGTCGTGACTCCTTGAGCCGCATGCAGTTGCCCGTGGTCTGGTCTTGTGGTCAATCACAGGTGAGGGCTGTTAGTATGATGCCTCACGTGTGGTTGCCGCTGGCAACATGATGTTATTTGGCAGTACAGCAGCCTGAGCTGGTTGCTAGGCAGCTTGCTGTCAAGTGCATGCGGTTGCACCTGGCAACCTGTCTTTGTAGGTGTGCACTTTGTATGTTTGGTGTGCACAGGATTTTAGTTATGTGTGCATTTCCCCTTTAAGTGACACTTACCTTCTTTGGTGTTGGAAGGGTTAATTCCTTTCCTGGTATGTCTGTGTGGGTGTGGCTACTTGGGCTTTTTAGCCTCTGCTGGAAGCCTGTAGCTGAGGGGTACTCATGTTATGCTGGAGTCATCCTCCTGGTATCCTGATGCCAGCTATCCAGTGAGGGCCACCCTTGTGGTCATAAAACTAATGTATTGATGTTATGCTTATGTTTGTGTGGAGTCTCACCTTATTGCAGTTATGGATCTGGTTTGCTGTGTGAGTTATGTTGTGTGCTGTGTCCTTTTGTGTTTGGTGTGGACATCAGCATTTGAGCACGGGTTCCAGTCTGTGTGTCTGTGGCAGGTAGGTGTGGAAGTGGTTTCACTCGCCTGCCATATCCATATGCTGTTGATGTTCCCCTTTCCTTGCAGCTTGGCCAGGGAGACTCCTGTTCCTCCGTGTCTAGGAGGAACAGGTCGTCTTACTCTGCTCCTAGTCCAGGGATCTCTTGAGGGCTAGTAGGGACTCGAGGTTCCTGAGTATGAGCCCTCCTACCATCTGGGTTGGCTCATACAGTTAGGAGTCAGGGTCAGAGTTAGGGACGCTTTAGGAGGTTACCTGCTCCCTAACTCTGTTGTCCAGGCCTAGCAGCTTCCTTATCCTTAACATTGCACGGATGAGGGTTTCCCCCACTCTGGTCCATGACAGGTGGTGGACTTTGAAGTCACTGACCCAACCTGGGAAGGTGGCAAGCCGAGTGAGGACAGCAGTACAGAGGGGGAGGGATCCACAGCACCGCAACAGGCTCGAAGAGGCAGTGGGGTGGCAAAAGGGAGAAGGCAGGCCACACCAAACAGGCCCGCAACTGTTCCCCAGAGCACACCCTTGCGGAAATCTCCCTTTCCAAGGGGTAGGTGTTCCTCAGTCTGACGCTTTTTTGAGGAAAGTACGGACGACAAAAGAATTGTAATTTGCAACCTGTGCCATACAAAAATGAGCAGGAGAGTGAAGACTAGCAACCTCACCACCACCATCATGATCCACCACATGGCATCAAAGCACCGTAATAGATGGGCCGAACGCCTGGGTCCACAATCTGTGTCTGTGGTTCACACCACTGCCTCCTCTACCTCTGTGTTACGTGCTGGCCAATACCCTGTCAAAGCCGCAGGCCCGGATGCCTCCCGCCCTGCACCTGGACCTTCGCAAGCACCATCAGTGACCACATCCATTGCCGTGTCCCAGCGCAGAGTACAAATCTCCTTACTCCAGGCATTTGAACGCGAGCGCAAATATCCAGCCACCCACCCACAGGCCATAGCACTAAATGTGCATCTTTCCAAATTGCTGGCCCAGGAAATGTTGTCATTTAGGCTTGTGGACACTGAGGCCTTCCGCAGCCTGATCTTGGCGGCCGTCCCTTGTAACACAGTCCCCAGCCGCCACTTTTTTTCATTGTGTGCCGTGCACGCCTTACACTAGCATGTGTCCGTAACATCACCAGTGCCCTGACCAACGCAGTTACTGGGAAGGTCACCTTAACCACTGACACATGGACAAATGCTTTCAGCCAGGGACGCTACATTTCCCTGACGGCACACTGGGTGAACGTTGTGGAGGCCGGGATCGAGTTGTACCCTAGCATGGCACAGGTGCTACCGACGCCAAGGATTGCGGTCCCTAATTTCATCAGGGTTTCCGCCACCACCTACTATAGTTGCGCCAACCCCCAATTCTCCTCCTCCGCCTCCTCCTCCACTTCCACCTCAGAATTATCCTCTTGCAGCACTAGTCAGCCATCAGTCGGTAGCTGGAAGCAGTGTAGCACTGCAGTGGGGAAGCGTCAACAGACCGTGCTGAAGCTGATCTGCTTAGGTGACAAACAGCACACCGCCGCAGAGCTGTGGCAGGGGATAAGAGACCAGACTGAGCTGTGGCTCTCGCCACTCAACCTAGAACCAGGCATGGTTGTGTCTGATAATGGCTGTAACTTGGTGGCGGCTTTGGAGCTTGGAAAACTCACACACATCCCATGCCTAGCCCATGTCTTCAACTTAGTGGTTCAGCGATTTCTCAAAACCTACCCAAATTTGCCTGAGCTACTAGTGAAGGTGCGCCGCGTGTGTGCCCATTTCTGCAAGTCATCGACAGCTTCCGCCGGTCTGTCAACGCTGCAGCAGCGCTTACAATTGCCAGCTCACTGACTGTTGAGCGACGTGAGCACACGCTGGAACTCGACGTTCCACATATTGGCCAGGCTTTGTGAGCAGCATAGAGCAGGAGTGGAATAACAGCTGCAACATGGTCGTCGCCTTTCCTGTCAGCGTCCGCTCTTCACAAGCGAGGAGTGGGCATGGATGTCTGACCTCTGTGAAGTTTTAAGAAACTTTGAGGAATCAACACAGATGGTGAGCGGCTATAACGCTATTATCAGCGTCACCATCCCACTTCTGTTTCTACGCAAACACTCACTGCTCACAATTAAAGCCGACGCTTTGCATGTGGAAGAGGTGGAAATGGGGGAAGACATTACACAGGGTGATAGCCAGACCACGCTCAGTTCGTCTTCTCAGTGCAAATTGGATGATGATGAGGAGGAGGAGGAGGAGGAGGAGCAGGAGACGGTTGCCTCCGCTACAGAGTATAGTACCCATGGAAGTTTAATTCCATCTGTTTAGCATGGATGGGCAGAAGAGGAGGAAGTGGATGAGGAGATTAAGCGTCATCCTCCTGATGATGACAGCGAAGTCTTGCTGTCACGGTGGGGAGTGAGAAAAACCCCCCACTGTACGATGACTGGGGGATAAGGAAAGCAACTAGGCCTGAACACAAGGATAAGGGAGCAGGTCACCTCCTAATGCATCCCTAGACCTAGCCCTAACTCCTCACCGTATGAGCGGACCTGGATGGTAGGATGGCTCATACACTGTATACCTAAGGCCCTGAGTTGCCCTGAGAATCCCTCACAAAGGAGCTGAGGAGAGGAGCCCTGTTCTTCCAGGACACGGAAGAACAGGAGTCTCAAAAGGCCTAGAAGCAGGGAAAGGAAAATACCATATGCAGCAAGAGAATCGGCAGGTAAGAAAACAAGACAACACACTTAGCTGCCGCTGCCACCACGACTGGAACCCGTGAAAACGTACCGGAGGCCTAACACCAAACAGGACACCGTACCAGCATCTAACACAGGTATCCAGCACACCAGACTCCGCCAGGACCCTCATGCTGCAAGGTGCATGGCAGCCCCAGGCGGCACTGCATACAGGCTAGGAAGTCAAGCAACCATGCTGGAAGATATCACCAAACATACCAGACATGGAACACCAAGCAAGACATTACAACACACCAAATCATAACCCCACACCAAACATACAATACATGTAAGGCTACTTTCACACTAGCGTTCGGGTGTCCGCTCGTGCGCACCGTTTGAAGGGGCTCACGAGCGGCCCCGAACGCATCCGTCTGGCACCAATGCATTCTCAGTGGAGGCGGATCCACTGAGAATGCATCCGCCTGCCAGCGTTCAGCCTCCGCTCCGCTCAGTGAGCGGACACCTGAACGCTGCTTGCAGCGTTCGGGTGTCCGCCTGGCCGTGCGAAGGCGAGCGGATCCGTCCACACTTACAATGTAAGTCAATGGGGACGGATCCGCTTGAAGATGACACAATATGGCTCAATCTTCAAGCGGATCCGTTCTCCATTGACTTTCAATGTAAAGTCTGAACGGATCCGCTCAGACAACTTTCACACTTAGAAAATTTTCTAAATTTTAATGCAGACGCATCCGTTCTGAACGGATGCGAACGTCTGCATTATCGGAGCGGATCCGTCTGATGAAACATCAGACGGATCCGCTCCGAACGCTATTGTGAAAGTAGCCTAAGGGAGGGAAGACATCGCTGGAGACCTCAATGTCCCACTAGGAGGACCTCAGTCTGGAAGATGGAAACATGAAGACCAGGAGCATAACTCCAACACACACCATGGCTGGAGTACCACTGACTCCTGGCCTCTAGCCACAGGTAAGATGAAGCACCTAGTGACCACACCCAACAAGGTGGTTAACCCCTCCAGCACCGAATAGAGGAGGAAACAACTGAAAGGGGAAGTGCACACACCAGCATAAAAAGCTACACGTTGCCGCAGGCAACAACATGCAAGGCAACCATGTCACAGCACACACCACAAAGGCTGTGACACTGCTCCGCATGCTGAAACAGCAGCACGTTGCCACAGGCAACAGCAAACGTGGCATAAGTGTCACAGAGCACACCAAAGGCCGTGACACTTGCCTGTTTGTACTCTGGCACACATGGTTGACTTTATGTTAGGCTGCCTTTCCCGTGACCCACGCGTTTTACGCATTTTGGACAACACCGATTACTGGTTGTTCACCCTTCTCAACCCCCTCTACAAAGAGAACTTCTCATCTCTTATTCCTGTAGTGGAGAGGACGGGCAAAATGGTGCAATACCAGAAGGTCCTTGTGGAAAGATTGCTCCAAAAATTTCCTGCTGACAACGCTGGCGGCAGAGTACGTAGTTCCTTGGGCAACTGAGGAGGGGAGATGAGGGGAACACACAGCAGTTCCAACAGAGGCAGGGCAACACTCTCCAAAGCCTGGGATAGTTTCATGACACCCCGCCAGCACCCTCACCCTGATTAGTGATGAGCGGGAGGTGACATATTCGATTTCGACGAAATTCGCGAATATTCGCTTGAATATTCGTCTCATATTCGTCGAAATCGAATATTCGTCATTATTCTAGTTATCGCGATTAATATGCGATTTAAATAATCGCGTATTGCGATTTTAACTTAAGGTAACTTTCCTATTGGTTTGATATCTAGAATTAGCGAAGATGACGAATATGACGAATGTATTCGTCATATTCCTCAAAACGAAGATAATGAAGAATTCTCCATCTTCGTTTTAGCTCCATATTCGTCAACTTCGCTAATTCTAGCAATCAAATAGGAAAGTTGACTAGAGACAGCTAAGTTTTTAATTCGCTATGCGATAATATTACTTTGCTTTTTTTTAAAATAAATAAAATAATTATAATACTTGATAATTATTATAATTATTCTATTTATAAAAAAAAAGCAAAGTAATATAATCGCATGGCGAATTAAACACAGCTGTCTCTATAGTCAACTTTCCTATTTGATTGCTAGAATTAGCGAAGTTGACGAATATGGCGCTAAAACGAAGATGGAGAATACTTCGTTATCTTCGTTTTGAGGAATATGACGAATACATTCGTCATATTCGTCATCTTCGCTAATTCTACCAAGCCAACCATAGTAAACCAGGTTTGAGTTGAAATCGCAATGCGATTACTTCAAGTTACAGTTGTGTTCAAAATTATTCAACCCCCACTGAAATTAAGTGTTTTGACCAGTTTGACATTGATTTTGATCATTTCAGTCATCTTGTTTACAATTAAATCAAAGAGGCACTTGTAAGTCAGACAAATATAACATAACATTTATAATGAAATAACCACAAATGTCTTTTCTGTGCTCACATCATTATCAGTTTTATTCATTCAATCTTAGTACTTAGTACATATGACATTCAATCTTAGCACTTAGTACAACATCCTTTTCCAGTTATAACAGCTTTTAAACGTGAAGCATAGCTTGACACAAGTGTCTTGCAGCGATCTACGGGTATCTTCGCCCATTCTTCATGGGCAAAAGCCTCCAGTTCAGTTACATTCTTAGGCTTGCGCGCTGCAACTGCTTTCTTTAAGTCCCACCAGAGGTTCTCAATCGGATTTAAGTCTGGTGACTGCGATGGCCACTTCAAAATGTTCCAGCCTTTAATCTGCAACCATGCTCTAGTGGACTTGGAGGTATGCTTGGGATCATTGTCCTGTTGAAAGGTCAAATGTCTCCCAAGCCTCAGGTTTGTGACTGACTGCATCACATTTTCATCCAATATCTCCTGGTACTGAAGAGAATTCATGGTACCTTGCACACGCTGAAGCTTCCCTGTACCTGTAGAAGCAAAACAGCCCCAAAGCATGATTGACCCCCCGCCATGCTTCACAGTAGGCAAGGTGTTCTTTTCTTCATAGGCCTTGTTCCTCCTCCTCCAAACATAGCGTTGATCCATGGGCCAAACAGTTCTAATTTTGTTTCATCAGTCCACAGAACACTTTTGTGGTTTGTCCACATGACTTTTGGCATACTGCAGTCGACTCTTCTTATTCTTTGGAGACAGCAAGGGGGTGCGCCTGGGAGTTCTGGCATGGAGGCTTTCATTACGCAGTGTGCGCCTTATTGTCTGAGCTGAAACTTCAGTACCCACATCTGACAAATCTCTTTTCAGTTCCTCAGCAGTCACACGGGGACTTTTCTCCACTTTGCGCTTCAGGTAGCGCACAGCAGTCGAAGTCAGTATCTTCTTTCTGCCACGACCAGGTAGCGTTTCAACAGTGCCCTTTGCCTTGAATTTGCGAATGATGCTTCCTATGGTGTCTCTTGGTATGTTTAACATCTTTGCAATCTTCTTAAAGCCATTGCCATTCCTGTGAAGAGAAATCACCTCTTCTCTTATCTTCCTGGACCATTCTCTTGACTTCACCATGTTTGTAAACACACCAGTAAATGTCTAGAAGGAGCTGAGTATCACAGTCCTTTTACATCTGCCTAATTGGTGCTTATTATGCTTGATTGCTGCTCCTTGACATCCACAGGTGTTTTCAATACCTGATCGAAAACACTTGAATGAACCTCTGTTCTTAAGAGTGGTAGTCTTTAAGGGGTTGAATAATTGTGTCAATGAAGAAATCACAAAAAAAACATTTAATACTGTATTACAAAAACAATTGATGTCATTTTAGTTGCATTTGGTTCCTTAAAAAGTCCTTGTAAGATTTCATTCTGAATACAATTACAAATGTACACTAAATTCCCTAAAACCCTTTACAGCATTGGGGGTTGAATAATTTTGAACACAACTGTATATTAATCGAATTGCGATTTCAACTTAGAGCTGTGCTTGCTAGAATTAACGAAGTTAACGAATATGGAATATAGCATTGCTAAGTTGAAATCGCAATTCGATTAATATAACTTGAATTAAACGCATTGCGATTTCAACTTAGAGCTGAGTTTCTAATGGGTCAGCTTGCTAGAATTAACAAAGTTAACGAATATGGAATATAGCAGTGCTAAGTTGAAATCGCAATTCGATTATTATAACTTGAAGTAATCGCATTGCGATTTCAACTTAATTCTCACATCCGACAGTACATTCTAGTATGGAGGCGTTCCCATGGTGATGGGGACGCTCCATGAGCACGGAAGTCGGCAGAAGCGGCAACGGGCACTGACTGGAGCAGCCAAATTCAGACCATTCTTGGTGGCGCTGATGCAGGAAAAAAGCTCATTACTCTAAAGGTACCATTAAAAGTAATCTTTTATTAAAGAAGGTCTACGCGTTTCGGGGACAGAACATCCCCCTTCTTCAGGACAATAAAAATTATAATTAGGTAATAATTTTTATTGTCCTGAAGAAGGGGGATGTTCTGCCCCCAAAACGCGTAGACCTTCTTTAATAAAATATTACCTTTAATGGTACCTTTAGAGTAATGAGCTTTTTTCCTGCATCAGCGCCACCAAGAATGGTCTGAATTTTTTCCACTTTCCTGTACGTTTCCAATCCTGATAACCGTTATTATGGCAAGGGATACAGACCAGGGGCAGCAGACGCAGTTTTCTCTTCTCCCGTCAACTGGACGGGTAATCATCCAGAAAAGCGATTCGGAGGCGTTGTGACCTTTCACAACCCCATTCGGTAAGCATAATCAGTGCTTTTTCTTATACCTAGTGCTGTAAGGTTCTATACACGAGGCGCTGCCTCCTCTCTTCTTTTTTCCCCCTTTTTATCTACAGGACAGGTAAGAACTACTTTTCGGAAGTGGGAAAGAAAAAAATATAACAATAAAAAAAAAGAAAACGAATATTCGAAATAGTGAATTTATAGTGCTATATTCTAAATATTCGCGAATTAGCGAAGTGCCGATATTCGCTAAAAAAAATTTGATATTCGAATATTCGCGCTCAACACTAACCCTGATGCGTGGCCTAGTGTCACAAGGAGGGAAAATTTTTGGAAGATGGTGAAGGAGTACGTAGCAGACTGTGTCAGCATCCTCAATGATCCCTCTGTGCCTTACAACTACTGGGTGTCCAAGCTGGACACGTGGCACGAACTGGCGCTCTACGCCTTGGAGGTGCTGGCCTGCTCTGCCGCCAGTGTTTTGTCAGAGCGGGTATTTAGTGCTGCTGGGGGCATAATAACTGATAAGCGCATCCGCCTGTCAACTGAAAATGCTGACAGGTTGACTCTTATAAAAATGAACAAGGACTGGTTTGCCCCTGACTTCTTTACTCCAGCAGAGGAAAGCGACTGAACATAAAGGCACTCTAAATGTGTTTTTTATAATGTACTGAATACACTGTATTTCCATGCATCTCTTCCACCACAAAAAAGGGTATATGGTTCAATCTTCCTTTTCTCGTCCTCCTCCTCTTCTTCTATCATATCAACATGCTTATTAGTCTGCCCTCGCTCCTAATGTTGTAGAAGGTCAGCTCAGCTGCAGGCCCTCGCATATAATGTTTTAGAGGGTCAGCTCACCAGCAGGCCCTCACATACAATGTTTTAGAGGGTCAGCTCACCAGTAGGCCCTCACCTACAATCTTTTAGAGGGTCAGCTAACCTGCAGGCCCTCGCATGTAATGTTTTAGAGGGTCAGCTCACCAGCAGGCCCTCACCTACAATCATTTTGAGGTTCAGCTCACCTGCAGGCCCTAACATATAATGTTTTTGAGGGTCAGCTCACCAGCAATCTTTTAGAGGGTCAGCTCACCTGCAGGCCCTCGCATATAATGTTTTTGAGGGTCAGCTCACCAGCAGGCCCTCAACCATAATGTTTTACAGAGTCAGCTCACCAGCAGGCCCTCACTTACAAACTTTTAGAGGGTCAGCTCACCAGCAGGCCCTGCAATACAATGTTTTTGAAAGTCAGTTCACCAGCAGGCCCTCAACCATAATGTTTTACAGGGTCAGCTCACCAGCAAGCTCTCGCCCCAAATTTTTTTCAATGTTTAGCTAAGCAGCAGGCACTCGCCCATAATTTTTTCAATGGTCAGCTCAGCAGCAGGCAATCGCCCATAATTTTTTCGATATTCAGATCAGCAGTTTTAGAGAGTCCGTTTTAGAGAGTCAGCTCTGCAGCAGACCCTCACCCCTAATGTTTTAGATGGTCAGCTCAGCAGCAGGCCCTCACCCGTAATGTTTTAGAGGCTCACCAGCAGGCCCTTGCTCCTAATGTTTTTGAGGGTCACCAGCAGGCCATCAATCATAATTTTTCAAGAGTGTATGAGGCCCTCCTTTATGTGATATACAGGTTGTATCGGAGTGCCTCTTCCTTGTAATTTTTGGCAGCACTTGCACTTTATATACAAGTAAATATTTAATATAAAATATAAATTTCTGACCTTTTCCTATGAACCAGACACCCTCCCCTCTTCAGAGCAGGTGGTGCCTGGTTTAATGCTCGGGTTCTCCCATTGACTTCCATTGTGCTCGGGTGTTCGGTAGAGCACCCGAGCATCCCAAGGTGTTCGACCCGAGCACCCGAACACCCGAGCACTTTGGTGCTCGATCAACACTAATAGCTACCGACCAGAAATGGCAGATCTATTCATCGGTCTCAGATGGAAATGTGTGAAAATCCTCATAGATCCATGCTTCATTCATTTGACAAAAGTGATGTTTTGTATACTGACGGAGGAAAAATTTGTCCATTTGGGTGTGACAACGCCACCTGCCAAGCTTAAAACCTCATCTGAGATGACAATGTAGGTTGGACAAGACAGCAAACTAAGCCAGTTCCAACCACTGTTCCAATCTGCATACCCACAAGTCCATAGGATAAGGGAACACAGTATGTGCCAGGGAACGGCCACAGTCATTTAGAAAACAAGAGCATTTTAAACATTTTTTTAAATGGATACCTGGCAAAAACACCAACTGATAGCATAGAGAAGAATTACATTTTGGGGAAGGCACAGAACTGTGCCACTACAAATGCAGTGACGAGGAACGGGTTCGTTGACGCCACTTTAATGCAGTGGCAGGATCGGGTGGATAATATTTCCTGTATTTGTCATGACGCCAATTGCAGCGTGCACAGGGTACTATCCCAGGGCCCTTCCAAGGTGTTATAACGCACGTCCCAGATTAGGAATGCCAGAGTGGTGTAGTGGCCTATAATGTCTCTATAACTTGATGTTAGTTGTGTCACGGTGTCTCCTACCTGGGTACGGCCAGACTCCTGTCTCCTGGCTCACTTGCAATATATTTGAGTGTAGTGATAGTAGGAGTAATAGAGGAATTTTGCATTGGAAATTATGTCCAGACCTTTAGATGAAGTTCAAACATTTCTTTACTTGAAATAACTTGCATCCAAGCGGTTTACAGCTTTGGTCTCTTGGTCCCAGCAGGTTTTGGCAATCATTGGCAGGAATGAGTACTTCTACTTTAAATGTGGAGCTTGCAGGATAAAACGTCTGCTTGGTAGCTCTGTAACTGTGGCAGGAATAGCTTCTGCACTTATCTGGTACCTTCTGCTGTATGGGGACAGACTAGCTGAGGAGGAAATAGCTTCTCCTAGGTCTCTGGACTTATCTCACAGATGGATTCTCAGGGGAGGCTTTCTTCCTGGAACTCTGGAGGTTGTCTGTAGTTTTCTGCTTTCTTTATCCAGCTGAGCTGAAGGTGGTCAGACTGGGTATATGGCAAAGTCTCAGCCGAGACTAGGTCCTTTCTGTCTTCCCTATGCAGGGGATTCTCCTGGACACTAATACACAGCCTTCCCCTAGCAGGGGGGAGGCTACACTCAACCTAACTTCCTTCTCCACCCATGCTGCAGGGTTTGGGACCAGCCCACTTCTCCACACACAGGGAAAGCTAAGCTGGAATAATCCATTCCAGCTCAGATTTACTAAACTGTAACTTGTGCCTGCCAATGTGTTGCTGCCACCTACTGGTAACCAGGCAAATTACATGAACAATTGCATTTAACATGGTTTTGTTTGCATATTTGTGGAGGACATAATATAAATTACATCTGATGACATTATAAAGGCTCTTAGCAGATAGTAGCGGGGTATAGGTGTGTAGTAACACAATTTTGGGGTGTTACACAGACACATGGCAAAAAGTCCAGTTTCAGAAGAATTATATTTGGTGAAGGCATGGAACTGTGCCACATTTCATAATGACAAGACAATTTATACGGACACCTGGCAAAAACTGCAGCAGATGGCATAGATAAGAATTATATTTTGTTGATGGTGAAAGAGTTTTTACAGACACCTGACAAAGCCCGACTGATGGCATAAAGCATTACATTTTGGGGAATGCACGGATATGTGCCACTAAGGACACCTGGCAAAATGTCCTGCTGATGGCAGAGAGAATGATAGGCTAAGAAATGCACCACTACAGACACATGGCAAAAAGTCATGCTGATGGCATAGAGAAGAATTAAATTTAGTTGATGACTAAACAATTTTTAAAGACACTTGGCCAAAAGTCTGACCATTGGGATATGCCAAAACTGAGGCTGAGGGGACAGAATAGAATTAAATTTTGTCAATGACGAGACAATTCCTATGGACACCTGACAAATAGTCCAGCCAATGGCATATGGAAAAAACTGCAGCTGATGGTGAAGAGAAGACTTAAAGGAGTTATCCTACCCCTGAAATGCCCCCCCCCCCATATGCCCGGGACCCTCACACACAATGTACTTACCTCTCTCCCAGGCACCCGCGTTGCTCCTGGTCCCTGCAAGGCCGCCACTGCTCCTCCCCATGCGCGGATTAAAACATCCGGCGTTGGGGGCCCAATGGAAGGCAGTGACGGGGAAGATCCTCCCTAGCATCGCGGGTAACATTGTGTGTGAGGGACCTGGGCATATGGCAAAAATTGTGGCTGATGGCATAAAGAAGTATTTAATTTTATTGATAAGACAATTTTTATGGACACCTGGAAAACTAATGGCATAGAAAATAATTACATTTTGGGAAAGCGCAGAACTGTGCCACTACAAACACCTTGCAAAAAGTCCTGCTAATGGCATAGAGAAGAACTACATTTTAGAGAAGAATTAAATTTTGCTGAAGGTGCGGAACTGAGCCATATTTACCATCGTTAAGTGGTATGGCAGCAACTGCACCAACAGCAACGTAGCCAAGTGGCAGTTCAGCTTGCTCACAAGCTAATTGCTGGTTGCGAATAGTTTTCTCATGGCCACCCCATTCCGTTATGGATGCCTCATGATGGAGCAGAGGACAAGGTGGTAGAAGAGTTTGAGCAGGAGAAGTAGATGATGATGATGACAAGGACACTGTACTGTTTCAGGATGTGGCATGAACCTCCTCCTCATGGCAATCCATGTGTATGCTTCTCACACACGTCAACAGGGAAACTATCCTGACTATCCTGAGTCTCTTCCATAGCACATCAGTTTTTGAAGCTTCTTTGGAAAAAAAGAAGGCGCCCCACAAGAAGAGGGCATTGAAAACAGAGATGATATAACCGAAAGGCTTTTCTTGAACCACAAGGATAAAGAGCAGGTGGAATGCTATGACCTCTGGCTATGTCAGACTCAGAGCTGACCTCAACTTCATCATGCTGTGACTAAGAGGAGGAGTGAGCCATCCAGTCCACAATGTCATCCTGTCTGTCCTGAATAATAATGTGGCACCTATCCGAAGCGAGGGACAACTGTCACCTACTACCAATACTACGAATACTTGCCAGATTGCTGGTGCTGCTACTGCTATTTGCACTACTTCCCACTTTCTGACTCTTGGATGATGAGGTATGGATCTTTTATTGTGGAGTCACTATGGGTAGAGATACATGGAGCTAAAAACAACAATAAATTACTAATAGGAGTTTACTATAAACCACCTAATATACCAGAGTCCACAGAAAATCTACTACTAAACGAGATAGACGAGGCGGCAAATCATAATGAGGTGGTTATTATGGGGGACTTCAACTACCCAGATATAGACTGGGAAACTGAAACTTGTATATCTCATAAGGGAAACAGGTTCGTGGCTATAACCAAAGACAATTACCTCTCCCAACTGGTTCAGGACCCGACTAGAGGGACGGCCATACTGGACTTAGTATTAACCAATAGACCTGACAGAACAACAGACGTGCAGGTCGGGGGACACCTGGGAAATAGTGACCATAAAGTAATAACCTTCCAATTATCATTCAAAAGAGCGTTTCTACAGGGAGGAACAAAAATACCAAACTTCAAAAAAGCTAAATTTAGCCAACTAAGAGAGGCCATAGGCCAAACTAACTGGGACAAAGTCCTCACAAATACAGACACAAAATGGGATATCTTTAAAAACATCCTAAAAACTCATTGTCAGAGGTACATACCGTATGGTAATAAAAGGTTAAGGAACAAAAAGAAACCAATGTGGATAAATAGAACTGTAAAGAAAGCAATAAATGACAAAAAGAAAGCATATAAAACACTAAAACAGGAGGGTAGCACGGAAGCACTGAAAAACTATAAGGAAAAAAATAGAACATGTAAAAAACAAATAAAAGCGGCCAAACTAGAGACCGAGAGATTAATTGCCAAAGAGAGTAAAACCAACCCTAAAATGTTCTTCAATTATATAAATGTTAAAAAGTATAAAGCTGAAGGTGTTGGCCCTTTAAAGAGTAATGAGGGGGGAGTCGCAGAGAGCGACGAGGAGAAAGCAAAGCTGTTAAATATTTTTTTCTCCAATGTATTCACTGAGGAAAATAAATTGTCAGATGACATGCAGAATGCAAAAATAAATTCCCCATTAAAAGTGTCCTGTCTGACCCAGGAAGAAGTACATCAGCGGCTTAAAAAGATTAAAATAGACAAATCACCAGGACCGGATGGCATACACCCCCGTATCCTAAAGGAATTAAGTAATGTCATAGCCAGACCCTTATTTCTGATATTTGCAGACTCTATACTGACAGGGAATGTCCCACAGGATTGGCGCGTGGCATATGTGGTGCCAATATTCAAAAAGGGGCCAAAAACAGAGCCTGGAAACTATAGGCCGGTAAGTTTAACATCTGTTGTGGGTAAACTGTTTGAAGGTTTTCTGAGAGATGCTATATTAGAGCATCTCAACGGAAATAAGCAAATAACGCCATATCAGCATGGCTTCGTGAGGGATCGGTCATGTCAAACTAATTTAATCAGTTTCTATGAGGAGGTAAGTTCTAGACTTGACAGCGGCGAATCAATGGATGTCGTATATCTGGACTTCTCCAAAGCATTTGACACTGTACCGCATAAAAGGTTAGTATATAAAATGAGAATGCTCGGACTGGGAGAAAACATCTGTATGTGGGTAAGTAACTGGCTGAGTGATAGAAAACAGAGGGTGGTTATTAACGGTACACATTCAGATTGGGTCACTGTTACTAGTGGGGTACCTCAGGGATCAGTATTGGGCCCTATTCTCTTCAATATATTTATTAATGATCTTGCAGAAGGCTTGCACAGTAAAGTATCAATTTTCGCAGATGACACTAAACTGTGTAAAGTAATTTACACTAAAGAGGACAGTATACTACTACAGAGGGATCTGGATAGACTGGAGGCTTGGGCAGATAAGTGGCAGATGAGGTTTAACACTGATAAATGTAAGGTTATGCACATGGGAAGGAAAAATGCAAGTCACCCGTACATACTAAATGGTAAAACACTCGGTAACACTGACATGGAAAAGGATCTAGGAATTTTAATAAACAGCAAACTAAACAGCAAAAACCAGTGTCAGGCAGCTGCTGCCAAGGCCAACAAGATAATGGGTTGCATCAAAAGGGGCATAGATTCCCGTGATATGAACATAGTCCTACCACTTTACAAATCGCTAGTCAGACCACACATGGAGTACTGTGTACAGTTCTGGGCTCCTGTAAACAAGGCAGACATAGCAGAGCTAGAGAGGGTTCAGAGGAGGGCAACTAAAGTAATAACTGGAATGGGGCAACTACAGTACCCTGAAAGATTATCAAAATTAGGTTTATTCACTTTAGAAAAAAGACGACTGAGGGGAGATCTAATTACTATGTACAAATATATCAGGGGTCAGTACAGAGATCTATCCCATCAGCTATTTATCCCCAGGACTGTGACTGTGACGAGGGGACATCCTCTGCGTCTGGAGGAAAGAAGGTTTGTACACAAACATAGAAGAGGATTCTTTACGGTAAGAGCAGTGAGACTATGGAACTCTCTGCCTGAGGAGGTGGTGATGGTGAGTACAATAAAGGAATTCAAGAGGGGCCTGGATGTGTTTCTAGAGCGTAATAATATTACAGGCTATAGCTACTAGAGAGGGGTCGTTGATCCAGGGAGTTATTCTGATTGGAGTCGGGAAGAAATTTTTTATTCCCCTAAAGTGGAGAAAATTGGCTTCTACCTCACAGGGTTTTTTGCCTTCCTCTGGATCAACTTGCAGGATAACAGGCCGAACTGGATGGACAAATGTCTTTTTTCGGCCTTATGTACTATGTTACTATGTTACTATGTTACTATGTTACTATGTTACCAATACTACGAATACTTGCCAGATTGCTGGTGCTGCTACTGCTATTTGCACTACTTCCCACTTTCTGACTCTTGGATGATGAGGTATGGATCTTTTATTTTGCACACTTCTGTTTACCAGACATTTTATTATGAAGCCTATAAATGAAAAGTCACAGGTTTGTTACACAAATTATTGCATGGTACTAGCAAAATTAACATAGTAACATAGTACATAAGGCCGAAAAAAGACATTTGTCCATCCAGTTCGGCCTGTTATCCTGCAAGTGTTTTCTATAATTTAAAGACAGAGATACAATTAAATGTCTCCCCCTTCTACAAACACACTGCACACTGGTAATGACAGTTTACAATGGTAATTAAGTTTTTGCAGTTTTTGTTCTGTATACTGGGTGTAATTATCAGTATCTGCTCTTATTCTGTACATATCAAAACTGCAATGTACCTCTTCTTTTGTCATGTATACTGGGTGAAATCCTCAATATCTGCTCTTATTCATTATATATAGACACTGTACAATGCCACTTCGCTTGTCCTGTATTCTTGGTATAATTGTCAGTATCTGCTCTTATTCGGTATATATAGACACTGCACAGTGACACTTCTCATGTCCTGTATACTGAATGTAATTCTCAGTGTTTGCTCTTATTCTGTATATATGGACACTGCACAGTACCACTTCTCCTGTCGTATACTTGGTGTAATTCTCAGTATCTGCTCTTATTCTGTATATAAGGATTGGAGTAGCAGACAATGCTGGAGCCTGAGGAGGTGAAAAACCACTGGACACCATATACTTGACCTATACCCTTCCACAGACACTCCATAATTTATCAAAATTAGAGGTAGAAAAGTCTCTATGGAAAAGGACCTATTAAAAAGAGAGCATTTTGTCAACTCTGAAGACAATTTCTTCAATAGTAGGGATAACTGCAGATTTCCAGTGGCTGGTGATAGCTAACTTGGTAGCTAGTAAAATGTGGGCCTTGATTACTCTGCCCCTTATAGGGGTTATTCGACTCTGGATAGGTTATCAGCATCTGATGATCACTTGAATTGGGCTGACCTGTGTCCAGGCCATGTTACTGGTTGTGACTTCACTGGCCTAGGTCTAAAGAAGAAACAACACCACTCACCTATAGCACGAGCATGGATGTACTAAGGCTGCACCACAAATTCCAACAGAGAAAGTCCAGCTCACTGCATAGTAAAATCACAGACCTTTATTTTATAATCCAGGTAAAGCCAGTACAGGATACTGGCCTAGGGTAAGGAGCAAGAAGGCTGGGGTGCTCAGAGGAGCACCAGACCTTTTCAAACGGCTGATTGACAGGTGTCCCTGATGTTGGACCCCTACTGATCAGATGCTGATGACCTATCCAGAATTACAAATAGTTAAATAACCCCTTTAAAGGGACTCTGTCACCACTTTCTAACCCCCCCTTTTCAAAGTATTGTTATCTGCATGGCGCCCCTGTGATTATAAATGTGTTGTTAGAAGTTAAATTCGCCGTCTCCTTTTGATAAAAAGAGCTTTTATCTAACCTGTCAATCTTCTTGATAAGGTGCCCAGGGCGTTTCTTTTCGTCTCAATCTGCCGCCCGCCGCCGCCACCGTTGGTGCCCAGCTCCTCCCCTCATGCTTTCAGCGCCGCCTGAATGTAATCAAATACGCCTCCGGCTCTCTCTGTGCCCCCTCCTCCTTTTCAAAGATCCCGCGCGTGCGCACAGGGCTGTGCCTGATGCGCCCGTGCGGACATTTACAATCAGCCTCATTGAGCGAAGTGCGCATGCGCGCACTTCGCTCAACCTCCTCATCAGACGAGCACTGCAGCAGACGAGCACTACAATCAGCCTCATTGAGCGAAGTGCGCATGCGCGCACTTCGCTCAACCTCCTCATCAGACGAGCACTGCAGCAGGCTGCAGTGCTCGTCTGATGAGGAGGTTGAGCGAAGTGCGCGCATGCGCACTTCGCTCAATGAGGCTGATTGTAAATGTCCGCACGGGCGCATCAGGCACAGCCCTGTGCGCACGCGCGGGATCTTTGAAAAGGAGGAGGGGGCACAGAGAGAGCCGGAGGCGTATTTGATTACATTCAGGCGGCGCTGAAAGCATGAGGGGAGGAGCTGGGCACCAACGGTGGCGGCGGCGGGCGGCAGATTGAGACGAAAAGAAACGCCCTGGGCACCTTATCAAGAAGATTGACAGGTTAGATAAAAGCTCTTTTTATCAAAAGGAGACGGCGAATTTAACTTCTAACAACACATTTATAATCACAGGGGCGCCATGCAGATAACAATACTTTGAAAAGGGGGGGTTAGAAAGTGGTGACAGAGTCCCTTTAAGGGATTTTGGTTGATATCAATCAACAAAATAGCCATATGGGGGGAGGGGTGAATGACTTCTCAGTAATCTTAGCAGCCAAATTAAACAGTGAAGGCCACAGCTTATATAGCAGAGGACAGGCCCATAAAATGTGAAGTAAGGTCCCCCTAATTCCACAGCCCTTCTAACACAAGTGAGAAATGCCTAGGAAGATGTGACTGGGCTGTTCTGGGGTATCATATTGTACCAGCGAAGTATGGTTCTTGTCAAAGATTCATAATGGGATGCAAAGTTGACAAAATACTATTACATGGAGGGAATTTAGCCATTGGTCTGTCAAGAAAGACTGTTGCTTGCCTTTTTCCCAAGCTACAAAAGGGATAATTTGATGAGCTTATTTTTGTTTCCCAATGAGATATAATGGGGTCTGATATCCTTCCCAAGGCGTCATTTTGAGACCATAATGAAAATAATTGGGAATTTGCTGAGACGGAATATGGATTATTATTCTGAATAAGATGACATTTCCTTAAGTATTTATAAAAGTCTCTATGAATGATGTGATAAGCCTAATTGAGATGAGTAAATGAGTGTAGATTATTATCCTGTAGAAATGAGGATATAAAAAGCTAATACTTATGTAAATCTAGATCAGGAGTTTCCACTGGAGTCCGGGGAAGTAAGTATATATTTGACAGCAGGGCTTCTAGTATAAAAAGCTTTCCAAATAGATAAAGATTTTGAAAAGAAATAAGGTAGAGTGCCAAACATATTAAGATTTGCACCTAATGAGGCAATCAAAGCTCTAAGATTTTTTAGTGGGCTAAAGTAGATTCAGAATAGACTCAATGTTGGGAATGTCTCCATTCTACCAGTCTCTTAACATAGAATTTGAGTCCCAAGAAAATAATCATATAGGCTTCATACACGGGCGGATTGGCCATTCATCCCACCGGGAAACTATCAATGGCCTTTTACTATGCATTGGGGATGGTGCGCCCTGTCTCACTGTTCACACGTTTATTGCCTGCCCCGGCCCAGCATTGATACACATCACAGCGCAGTGGCCCTGCTGCGGCTGCGCTGACACTCTTGTATGATAATGATAATATGGACCTGCAGCCTGCACGATGTGACATCACAAGCTTCCGGCCCTGCTGGGCTCTCACCCTGATAATGAGAAGGTGCAGTGGGGCAGACGGCTTGCGATGTCTGTGTAGTTACATTGCACCATTATCATACAAGTGTGTATCAGCGCAGCAGGGTCACCATCAGGGCAGTACTACTGGTACTGAGCGCTGTCAGGGACCCTGCTGCAAAGAGGCAAAATAGAGATCACTCACAGCTGCCCCCATTGGGCGGCCCATATTAAAGTTTACTGACCCCAAGAGAAGGCAGCTCCCCCTCCTCTCTGCAGTGTGAAAGTCCATGTGAGGAGGTGGCGGGGACTCCTCCCAGTCCAGCAGTGGCTGCAGAAGAAGAGGAGAACTGGCAGGAAGAGACTCTGAACCTTCACCTCAGGTAATGTTAGTGTGCTGCATGTGCGCTGCTGGAATTATGAAGTCCCTTCACTGGTCCCTGCATCCCTCCTACACACAGAAGCAGGGGGGTAAGTTACTGTAGGGGGCAAGTTAAGTCAGTCCTGAAGGTGCTGCCTATCACCTGTGTTCAAGTGTAATTCTGTGCCCCCCTGACCTCACAGAGCCCCTGCAACTCTGCAACGGCCTACACTCAAAGACATCTGGGGTATCCCTTACCCTGTAAGAGTTTTTAACGATATATGTCCCTCTGTTAGAGCAAGTAGTCGTGACGCCAGTTGCAGTTAAGCAATGAGGACATGGAGTCCCCTTTGTAGATGGTAGTGTTGGTACCCAGGGTAGGATTGCCAGAGTGGTGTAAAGTGGCCTACAGTGTCTCTGAAGATGTTGTATGCACGTGTCACAGTGCTCCTACCTGGATATCCTTGGAACCCAGATGTGATGTAGTCTGAAGCAGTGCAAAACAGTTGTTTAGCTTGGATGATTAATAAGTAGAATAAATGGAGTCCAGACTTGTAGTAACATTATACACAAATTTACTTGGCATAAACGGTAATCCAAACAGTTTCCAGACTTTATCTTGGCCATCGGCAGGTATTGGCATGCAAACACTTCTGCAACAATCTCAGCTCTGCTATGCTGTAGCTTTCTCAGCTCTGCTATGCTAGCTGGAGTAAATAGGAACCTTTCGTCTTCTGGTGGAACTGTACTTAGCTGTCTGTAGTCTGTCTCTTACTTTAATCCTAGGAACTTCTTCTTGGCATCAAGCGTACTTTAGCTTGGATATAGGCAAGCCCAGGAGGGAACAAGCAACCATGTAAAACTTTCGCAGGCAGGACCAGCGGGCCCAGCAGAGCAGGCAGCTCTCTGCTGGCAGACACACAACCTTCCCCTAAGGAAGCGTAAGCTAGACTTCCCACTAACTAACTAACTAACTAACTAACTAACTTCTTCCTCTCTAGAGAGGGTTGGAAGGGAACTAGAAGGTTCCTCTCCAGGGAAACTAACACACTGCCAATGTTGCTCCCTCCTGCTGATGAACCAGGCACATTACACTTAAACATTAGTTTGTAAGGAAATACATACACACATTGCAGGAAATGGCAATAAATATACAAACCGGATTCCAAAAAAGTTGGGACACTAAACAAATTGTGAATAAAAACTGAATGCAATGATGTGGAGATGGCAAATGTCAATATTTTATTTGTAATAGAACGTAGATGACAGATCAAACGTTTAATCCGAGTAAATGTATCATTTTAACCACCTCTGGACCGCCTAACGCAGGATCGCGTTCCGGAGGTGGCAGCCCTGCGCAGAGTCACGCATATATGCGTCATCTCGCGAGACGCGAGATTTCCTGTGAACGCACGCACACAGGCGCGCGCGCTCACAGGAACGGAAGGTAAGAGAGTGGATCTCCAGCCTGCCAGCGGCGATCGTTCGCTGGCAGGCTGGAGATGTGATTTTTTTAACCCCTAACAGGTATATTACACGCTGTTTTGATAACAGCGTCTAATATACCTGCTACCTGGTCCTCTGGTGGTCCCCTTTGTTTGGATCGACCACCAGAGGACACAGGTAGCTCAGTAATATGTTGCACCAAGCACCACTATACTACACCCCCCCCCCTTGTCACTTATTAACCCCTTATTCACCCTTGATCACCCCTGATCACCCCATATAGACTCCCTGATCACCCCCCTGTCATTGATTACCCCCCTGTCATTGATCACCCCCCTGTAAAGCTCCATTCAGATGTCCGCATGATTTTTACGGATCCACTGATAGATGGATCGGATCCGCAAAACGCATACGGACGTCTGAATGGAGTCTTACAGGGGCGTGATCAATGACTGTGGTGATCACCCCATATAGACTCCCTGATCACCCCCCTGTCATTGATTACCCCCCTGTCATTGATCACCCCCCTGTAAAGCTCCATTCAGACGTCCGCATGATTTTTACGGATCCACTGATAGATGGATCGGATCCGCAAAACGCATACGGACGTCTGAATGGAGCCTTACAGGGGCGTGATCAATGACTGTGGTGATCACCCCATATAGACTCCCTGATCACCCCCCTGTCATTGATCACCCCCCTGTAAAGCTCCATTCAGATGTCCGCATGATTTTTACGGATCCACTGATAGATGGATCGGATCCGCAAAACGCATACGGACGTCTGAATGGAGCCTTACAGGGGCGTGATCAATGACAGTGGTGATCACCCCATATAGACTCCCTGATCACCCCCCTGTCATTGATTACCCCCCTGTCATTGATCACCCCCCTGTAAAGCTCCATTCAGATGTCCGCATGATTTTTACGGATCCACTGATAGATGGATCGGATCCGCAAAACGCATACGGACGTCTGAATGGAGCCTTACAGGGGCGTGATCAATGACTGTGGTGATCACCCCATATAGACTCCCTGATCACCCCCCTGTCATTGATCACCCCCCTGTAAAGCTCCATTCAGATGTCCGCATGATTTTTACGGATCCACTGATAGATGGATCGGATCCGCAAAACGCATACGGACGTCTGAATGGAGCCTTACAGGGGCGTGATCAATGACTGTGGTGATCACCCCATATAGACTCCCTGATCACCCCCCTGTCATTGATTACCCCCCTGTCATTGATCACCCCCCTGTAAAGCTCCATTCAGATGTCCGCATGATTTTTACGGATCCACTGATAGATGGATCGGATCCGCAAAACACATACAGGCGTCTCCCTGGAGCCTTATAGGGGGGTGATCAATGACAGGGGGGTGATCACCCCATATAGACTCCCTGATCACCCCCCTGTCATTGATCACCCCCCTGTCATTGATCACCCCCCTGTCATGGATCACCCCTCTGTAAGGCTCCATTCAGACATTTTTTTGGCCCAAGTTAGCGGAAATTATTATTTTTTTCTTACAAAGTCTCATATTCCACTAACTTGTGTCAAAAAATAAAATCTCACATGAACTCACCATACCCCTCACGGAATCCAAATGCGTAAAAATTTTTAGACATTTATATTCCAGACTTCTTCTCACGCTTTAGGGCCCCTAGAATGCCAGGGCAGTATAAATACCCCACATATGACCAAATTTCGGAAAGAAGACACCCCCAGGTATTCCGTGAGGGGCATATTGAGTCCATGAAAGATTGAAATTTTTGTCCCAAGTTAGCGTAAAGGGAGACTTTGTGAGAAAAAAATAAATAAAATCAATTTCCGCTAACTTGTGCCAAAAAAAAAAAATTTCTATGAACTCGCCATGCCCCTCATTGAATACCTTGGGGTGTCTTCTTTCCAAAATGGGGTCACATGTGGGGTATTTATACTGCCCTGGAATTTTAGGGGCCCTAAAGCGTGAGAAGAAGTCTGGGATCCAAATGTCTAAAAATGCCCTCATAAAAGGAATGTGGGCCCCTTTGCGCATCTAGGCTGCAAAAAAGTGTCACACATCTGGTATCGCCGTACTCAGGAGAAGTTGGTCAATGTGTTTTGGGGTGTCATTTTACATATACCCATGCTGGGTGAGATAAATATCTTAGTCAAATGCCAACTTTGTATAAAAAAATGGGAAAAGTTGTCTTTTGCCGAGATATTTCTCTCACCCAGCATGAGTATATGTAAAAAGACACCCCAAAACACATTGCCCAACTTCTCCTGAATACGGCAATACCACATGTGTGACACTTTTTTGCAGCCTAGGTGGGCAAAGGGGCCCACATTCCAAAGAGCACCTTTAGGATTTCACAGGTCATTTACCTACTTACCACACATTAGGGCCCCTGGAAAATGCCAGGGCAGTATAACTACCCCACAAGTGACCCCATTTTGGAAATAAGACACCCCAAGGTATTCCGTGAGGGGCATGGCGAGTTCCTAGAATTTTATATTTTTTGTCACAAGTTAGCGGAAAATGATGATTTTTTTTATTTATTTTTTTTCCCTTACAAAGTCTCATATTCCACTAACTTGTGACAAAAAATAAAAACTTCCATGAACTCACTATGCCCATCACGAAATACCTGGGGGTGTCTTCTTTCCAAAATGGGGTCACTTGTGGGGTAGTTATACTGCCCTGGCATTCTAGGGGCCCAAATGTGTGGTAAGAAGTTTGAAATCAAAATGTGTAAAAAATGACCGGTGAAATCCGAAAGGTGCTCTTTGGAATATGGGCCCCTTTGCCCACCTAGGCTGCAAAAAAGTGTCACACATGTGGTATCTCCGTACTCAGGAGAAGTTGGGGAATGTGTTTTGGCGTGTCATTTTACATATACCCATGCTGGGTGAGAGAAATATCTTGGCAAAAGACAACTTTTCCCATTTTTTTATACAAAGTTGGCATTTGACCAAGATATTTATCTCACCCAGCATGGGTATATGTAAAATGACACCCCAAAACACATTCCCCAACTTCTCCTGAATACGGCGATACCACATGTGTGGCACTTTTTTGCAGCCTAGGTGGGCAAAGGGGCCCACATTCCAAAGAGCACCTTTCGGATTTCACCGGTCAATTTTTACAGATTTTTATTTCAAACAACTTACCACACATTTGGGCCCCTAGAATGCCAGGGCAGTATAACTACCCCACAAGTGACCCCATTTTGGAAAGAAGACACCCCAAGGTATTCGCTGATGGGCATAGTGAGTTCATAGAAGTTTTTATTTTTTGTCACAAGTTAGTGGAATATGAGACTTTGTAAGAAAAAAAAAGAAAAAAAGAAAAATCATCATTTTCCACTAACTTGTGACAAAAAATAAAAAGTTCTATGAACTCACTATGCCCATCAGCGAATACCTTAGGGTGTCTACTTTCCGAAATGGGGTCATTTGTGGGGTGTTTGTACTGTCTGGCCATTGTAGAACCTCAGGAAACATGACAGGTGCTCAGAAAGTCAGAGCTGCTTCAAAAAGCGGAAATTCACATTTTTGTACCATAGTTTGTAAACGCTATAACTTTTACCCAAACCATTTTTTTTTTTACCCAAACATTTTTTTTTTTATCAAAGACATGTAGAACAATAAATTTAGAGCAAAATTTATATATGGATGTTGTTTTTTTTGCAAAATTTTACAACTGAAAGTTAAAAATGTCATTTTTTTGCAAACAAATCGTTAAATTTCGATTAATAACAAAAAAAGTAAAAATGTCAGCAGCAATGAAATACCACCAAATGAAAGCTCTATTAGTGAGAAGAAAAGGAGGTAAAATTCATTTGGGTGGTAAGTTGCATGACCGAGCAATAAACGGTGAAAGTAGTGTAGGTCAGAAGTGTAAAAAGTGGCCTGGTCTTTCAGGGTGTTTAAGCCATAGGGGCTGAGGTGGTTAAAGGAAAAATACGTTGATTCCAATTTTCACGGTGTCAACAAATCCCAAAAAAGTTGGGACAAGTAGCAATAAGAGGCTGGAAAAAGTAAATTTGAGCTTAACGAAGAGCTGGAAGACCAATTAACACTAATTAGGTCAATTGGCAACATGATTGGGTATAAAAAGAGGTTCTCAGAGTGGCAGTGTCTCTCAGAAGCCAAGATGGGTAGAGGATCACCAATTCCCACAATGTTGCGCAGAAAGATAGTGGAGCAATATCTGAAAGGTGTTACCCAGCGAAAAATTGCAAAGACTTTGCATCTATCATCATCAACTGTGCATAACATCATCCGAAGATTCAGAGAATCTGGAACAATCTCTGTGCGTAAGGGTCAAGGCCGTAAAACCATACTGGATGCCCGTGATCTCCGGGCCCTTAAACGACACTGCACCGCAAACAGGAATGCTACTGTAAAGGAAATCACAGAATGGGCTCAGGAATACTTCCAGAAACCATTGTCAGTGAACACAATCCACCGTGCCATCCGCTGTTGCCAGCTGAAACTCTACAGTGCAAAGAAGAAGCCATTTCTAAGCAAGATCCACAAGCTCAGGCGTTTTCACGGGGCCAGGGATTATTTAAAATGGAGTGTGGCAAAAGGAAGACTGTTCTGAGGTCAGACGAGTCACGATTCGAAGTTCTTTTTGGAAATCTGGGACGCCATGTCATCCGGACCAAAGAGGACAAGGACAACCCAAGTTGTTATCAACGCTCAGTTCAGAAGCCTGCATCTCTGATGGTATGGGGTTGCATGAGTGCATGTGGCATGGGCAGCTTGCATGTCTGGAAAGGCACCATCAATGCAGAAAAATATATTCAGGTTCTAGAACAACATATGCTCCCATCCAGACTTCATCTCTTTCAGGGAAGACCCTGCATTTTTCAACAAGATAATGCCAGACCACATTCTGCATCAATCACAACATCATGGCTGCGTAGGAGAAGGATCCGGGTACTGAAATGGTCAGTCTGCAGTCCAGATCTTTCACCTATAGAGAACATTTGGCGCATCATAAAGAGGAAGGTGCAACAAAGAAGGCCCAAGGCGATTGAACAGTTAGAGGCCTGTATTAGACAAGAATGGGAGAGCATTCCTATTTCTAAACTTGAGAAACTGGTCTCCTCGGTCCCCAGACGTCTGTTGAGTGTTGTAAGAAGAATGGGAGATGCCACACAGTGGTGAAAATGGCCTTGTCCCAACTTTTTGGGGATTTGTTGACACCATGAAATTCTGATTCAACATATTTTTCCCTTAAAATGGTACATTTTCTCAGTTTAAACTTTTGTTCCGTGATTTATGTTCTATTTTGAATAAAATATTAGAAGTTGGCAACTCCACATCATTGCATTCAGTTTTTATTCACGATTTGTATAGTGTCCCAACTTTTTTGGAATCCGGTTTGTATATAATGACACAGGATCACACAAAGGAGATAGTGGGGGTACAAAGGAGGTGGTAATGCCCACTCTGGGTCATTACATTTCCCAGCACTTAAGAGGCGAGCCGCACTCGGCTTGTGCTTAGGGTATACACAATACATAGATACCAAAAATATATATATGCTCTTAGGGTACCAAAATATATAGAAAGTGCTGCAATAAAATACTGAAATGTGTTACTATCTGTCAGGAATAAGGACCACCTTATCCTTAGTTATTATAATGTTTGCAGCTATATTATATGTTTTATGGTTATATGTCATAGTGTAACATATTCTGGTATGACTTACATATATATATGTGTAATTTATGTATTTGTATCTTTTGTACTAAAAGGCCAGCAGTCATGTTGGGGGTAATTGTTTTATGAATTGGTTTAAGGCTGCCTAGAGAAAGTCGAGCTGTCTGCCTCGTACCTGGGAAACAGCCAAACTGCTCCCCGGTAGAACAAAACATACAATGCAACAGCACTCTGCAAACCAAATAAAGTACAAAAATGTATTATATTGCTAATGCTATGCTTATAAATTAGAGATGCTTGTCAAATCAAGGCCATTGTTAAAGGGGCGGGCACTGTGGAGGTCATTGTTATGGGAGAAACTATCGATATCTTTTTACGACACGCGGAAACATAAAATAGAAATAGATGAAATATACCCGTGCAAAGCCGAGTCCTTCTGCTAGTATTATATATATATATACAGTTGCAAGAAAAAGTATGTGAAACCTTTGGAATGATATGGATTTCTGCACAAATTGGTCATAAAATGTGATCTGATCTTCATCTAAGTCGCAACAATAGACAATCACAGTATGGTTAAACTAATAACACACAAAGAATTAAATGTTACCATGTTTTTATTGAACACACCATGTAAACATTCACAGTGCAGGTGGAAAAAGTATGTGAACCCCTAGACTAATGACATCTCCAAGAGATAATTGGAGTGAGGTGTCAGCCAACTGGAGTCCAATCAATGAGATGAGATTGGAGGTGTTGGTTACAGCTACCCTGCCCTATAAAAAAACACACACCAGTTTTGGGTTTGCTTTTCACAAGAAGCATTGCCTGATGTGAATGATGCCTCGCACAAAAGAGTTCTCAGAAGATGTACGATTAAGAATTGTTGACTTGCATAAAGCTGGAAAGGGTTATAAAAGTATCTCCAAAAGCCTTGCTGTTCATCAGTCCACGGTAAGACAAATTGTCTATAAATGGAGAAAGTTCAGCACTGCTGCTACTCTCCCTAGGAGTGGCCGTCCTGTAAAGATGACTGCAAGAGCACAGCGCAGACTGCTCAATGAGGTGAAGAAGAATCCTAGAGTGTCAGCTACAAACTTACAAAAGTCTCTGGCATATGCTAACGTCCCTGTTAGCGAATCTACGATACGTAAAACACTAAACAAGAATGGATTTCATGGGAGGATACCACAGAGGAAGCCACTGCTGTCCAAAAAAAACATTGCTGCACGTTTACAGTTTGCACAAGAGCACCTGGATGTTCCACAGCAGTACTGGCAAAATATTCTGTGGACAGATGAAACCAAAGTTGAGTTGTTTGGAAGAAACACACAACACTATGTGTGGAGAAAAAGAGGCACAGCACACTAACATCAAAACCTCATCCCAACTGTGAAGTATGGTGGTGGTGGCATCATGGTTTGGGGCTGCTTTGCTGCGTCAGGGCCTGGACGGATAGCTATCATCGAAGAAAAAATTAATTCCCAAGTTTATCAAGGAATTTTTCAGGAGAACTTAAGGCCATCTGTCCACCATCTGAAGCTCAACAGAAGATGGGTGTTGCAATAGGACAACGACCCAAAGCATAGAAGTAAATCAACAACAGAATGGCTTAAACAGAAGAAAATACGCCTTCTGGAGTGGCCCAGTCAGAGTCCTGACCTCAACCCGATTGAGATGCTGTGGCATGACCTCAAGAAAGCGATTCACACCAGACATACCAAGAATATTGCTGAACTGAAACAGTTCTGTAAAGAGGACTGGTCAAGAATTACTCCTGACCGTTGTGCACGTCTGATCTGCAACTACAGGAAACGTTTGGTTGAAGTTATTACTGCCAAAGGAGGTTCAACCAGTTATTAAATCCAAGGGTTCACATACTTTTTCCACCTGCACTGTGAATGTTTACATGGTGTGTTCAATAAAAACATGGTAACATTTAATTCTTTGTGTGTTATTAGTTTAAGCAGACTGTGATTGTCTATTGTTGTGACTTAGATGAAGATCAGATCACATTTTATGACCAATTTGTGCAGAAATCCATATCATTTCAAAGGGTTCACATACTTTTTCTTGCAACTGTATATATATACAGTACAGACCAAAAGTTTGGACACACCTTCTCATTCAAAGAGTTTTCTTTATTTTCATGACTTATGAAGGCATCAAAACTATGAATTAACACATGTGGAATTATATACATAACAAACAAGTGTGAAACAACTGAAAATATGTCATATTCTAGGTTCTTCAAAGTAGCCACCTTTTGCTTTGATTACTGCTTTGCACACTCTTGGCATTCTCTTGATGAGCTTCAAGAGGTAGTCCCCTGAAATGGTCTTCCAACAGTCTTGAAGGAGTTCCCAGAGATGCTTAGCACTTGTTGGCCCTTTTGCCTTCACTCTGCGGTCCAGCTCACCCCAAACCATCTCGATTGGGTTCAGGTCCGGTGACTGTGGAGGCCAGGTGATCTGGCGCAGCACCCCATCACTCTCCTTCATGGTCAAATAGCCCTTACTTTCAAAGTTTTCCCAATTTTTTGGCTGACTGACTGACCTTCATTTCTTAAAGTAATGATGGCCACTCGTTTTTCTTTACTTAGCTGCTTTTTTCTTGCCAAAATACCAATTCTAACAGTCTATTCAGTAGGACTATCAGCTGTGTATCCACCTGACTTCTCCTCAATGCAACTGATGGTCCCAACCCCATTTATAAGGCAAAAAATCCCACTTATTAAACCTGACAGGGCACACCTGTGAAGTGAAAACCATTTCAGGGGACTACCTCTTGAAGCTCATCAAGAGAATGCCAAGAGTGTGCAAAGCAGTAATCAAAGCAAAAGGTGGCTACTTTGAAGAACCTAGAATATGACATATTTTCAGTTGTTTCACACTTGTTTGTTATGTATATAATTCCACATGTGTTAATT
The DNA here is from genome assembly GCF_905171765.1 of Bufo bufo. NCBI lineage: Eukaryota > Metazoa > Chordata > Amphibia > Anura > Bufonidae > Bufo > Bufo bufo. Next base: position 631,064,491 of record NC_053391.1, read on the forward strand.
CATAGTTTTGATGCCTTCATAAGTCATGAAAATAAAGAAAACTCTTTGAATGAGAAGGTGTGTCCAAACTTTTGGTCTGTACTGTATATATATACAGTTGCAAGAAAAAGTATGTGAACCCTTTGAAATGATATGGATTTCTGCACAAATTGGTCATAAAATGTGATCTGATCTTCATCTAAGTCACAACAATAGACAATCACAGTCTGCTTAAACTAATAACACACAAAGAATTAAATGTTACCATGTTTTTATTGAACACACCATGTAAACATTCACAGTGCAGGTGGAAAAAGTATGTGAACCCTTGGATTTAATAACTGGTTGAACCTCCTTTGGCAGTAATAACTTCAACCAAACGTTTCCTGTAGTTGCAGATCAGACGTGCACAACGGTCAGGAGTAATTCTTGACCAGTCCTCTTTACAGAACTGTTTCAGTTCAGCAATATTCTTGGGATGTCTGGTGTGAATCGCTTTCTTGAGGTCATGCCACAGCATCTCAATCGGGTTGAGGTCAGGACTCTGACTGGGCCACTCCAGAAGGCGTATTTTCTTCTGTTTAAGCCATTCTGTTGTTGATTTACTTCTATGCTTTGGGTCGTTGTCCTATTGCAACACCCATCTTCTGTTGAGCTTCAGATGGTGGACAGATGGCCTTAAGTTCTCCTGAAAAATTCCTTGATAAACTTGGGAATTAATTTTTTCTTCGATGATAGCTATCCGTCCAGGCCCTGACGCAGCAAAGCAGCCCCAAACCATGATGCCACCACCACCATACTTCATAGTTTTGATACCTTTATAGTCATGAAAATAAAGAAAACTCTTTGAATGAGAAGGTATGTCCAAACTTTTGGTCTGTACTGTATATATATATAATATGTCCATGCAAAGGTACACCGTAAAGCGTGTCAGGGCAGGCGCCATTCTCGACTGCGGGACACATAATGGGTAACGTTTTTTCTTAATTTCTATACATATACATTTTCCTTTGCAAACATTAATTGCATTGGGGAGTTCATATATATATGCACTTTTCCTGCAATGTCTTCTTAAAGATGTTTTTAATTGTATGAAAATAACATTTAATGGTGATAGAAACCATTTAAATGTTCATTTGCATGTGAATGAAAAGTACTTTTTCAAATCGCTAAGTGAAGTGTATCATTACATTCAGCTGAGTGAGCCCTATAAGACATTGTGCTTGGTTTATCAGTGAATTTCCTGCTGACAGATTCCCTTTTAATGCAGTTAGTGTTTGCTCATGCACAAACTCTCAGGCACTCATAAATAACAACCAAGTACAGTAGCTTTGTGTAGATAGGATCTGTACTTTAATTTGTGTGTGCAGCACCCCATAAATAGGGTACTTGCAAAATAGTTTCTTGTTATTTAAATGTTATTTAACTCTTAAGCCTCATGCACACGACAGTTGTTTTTCTCGGCCTCCGTTCCGTTTTCTTTGCTGATAGGATGGGGACCCATTCATTTCAATGGGTCAGCAAAAAAAAGGTGATAGTTCATCTGTTTGTGTTCCGCGTTCGTTGTTCGTGTTTCCCTTCAGCAAAAAAAATAGTGCATGTCCTACTTTTTTCACATTTGCGGACAAGGATAGGCATTTATTACAAGGGATCTGTGGAAAAAAACGGATCCTCCAAAACAAAACGGATGCCGCATCCGTTTTTTTGGGCGGACGCACAATTTGCGCACTTCCCCTATCTTTCTTGAGCCATAACTTTTTTTATTTTTCCGTATATATCCATATGAGGGCTTATTTCCCCTATCTTTCTTGAGCCATAACTTTTTTTATTTTTCCGTATATATCCATATGAGGGCTTATATTTTGTGGGATAAGTTGTACTTTTTAATGCCTCCATTCAATATGGCATACAATGTAGTGGGAAGCAGGAAAAAAATTCCAAATGGGTTGAATTGGAAAAAAATAAGCATTTCCTCCCCTTATTTACGGGTTTTGTTCCTACGGCGTTCCCCTTACAGCAAAACTGACCCATGCCCTTCATTCTCTGGGTCACTACGATTACATAGATACCACATATGTATAAATAGTGTAAAAATAAATTAAAACTTTGAAAAAAATATATATTTTTTTTACATCACCGTATTCTTATATACTTTTTTATAGTTGTATTTACTGAGCTGTGTGGGCACTCATGTTTGTCGGACGATCTGTAGTTTTTATTGGTACCATTTTGGAGTGTGTGTGACTTTTTGGTCACATTTTATTAAAAAAATTTGGGTAAGAGAAGCGATTAAAAAATGGTAAATCGGCCATTTTGACCCTTTTTTCTGTTACGCCAGTCACCGTATAAATTTTTTTTTTCATTTTGATCACTTGATCATGGCATCTAAAGGATGTGATCAGCATTATTGCCAGTCGCGGTCATTAACCGCGGGTCTCTGCTATTTAAAACAGCAGAGACCCGCTGGCCATGGCCCCCGCTGCACGCACAAGCGGGCGCCATGTTTTCCTATCACTCCAGCGCTATACATGTACGGTGCTTGTAGTGAAGGGGTTAATGTTCGGATGTATTGCAGCCAGCACAGTTTAGTATGGATAGGTCAGACTGACTCTGTAGGAGGCTAGGATTTGGACCTAGGTCCATCCCTAGTTTTAGGATTGTGAGTCTAGTGTTAGCTGAGGAAGAAAGAGGAGCTACATGCGCTCACTCCTCAGAGTGACTCCCCCTAAGTCCCAGAGAATCACTCTCTGAGATATTTGCATGAAGAAAGCTCTACTTCATCTCTACTTTACAGTACTCCAGAGAGAGAGAGAGAGAGAGAGAGAAAAGGAAGAACTAGAACGTCTAGAATCTGCAAGGCCAAGCATTAGTCAGTCATTAAGGTATTCACTGTTTAAGGCCTCATGCACACGGCCGCACAATCCTCAGCTGGGAATTACAGATAAATTTGCAAGAACCTTAGTGCCAGCCTTAGATCCTGCAGAGATAGAGAAAGATAGAGGGAAGGAGTACTACAACCCCATCATTGCTCATACTCATGCATTACTATCAGGGAAGATTTGAACGGTAAATTGTTTAGAACTGTGTTTGATACCGTTGGATGGACAAGAACCTCCATTCTGCACTTAAGAGCGACTTGTCTGTTTTCTACAACTGTCCTGGTTACTGATTCTAACACCATTCACCAGCCATGGCACCTACATTTGCTGCATTTCACCAGTACCAAACTAATACCACCAAGGGCACCCAAACTACCATCAGACAGGAGCCCCGACACCAGGGAATACCCCCCAGGGAACAAAGTGTGTGAACCTTCTGTCACTGTCCATCCCTAGGAAGCATCGGTGTGAAGATCCACTACTACTCTCATCCTCCACTCCACTCTTCCCGAGCACGGCACTTGTATGTAGGAAGTGGTTTGCTGTCTGAGAGTGATGATTAATAGCACCTTACAACACAAAGTACAAGGTGTATATAAAAGGGTAAATGATTAATATGCTATATTCCATATGCTACAAGTAACTGCTGAAATACAGGAAGGGAAATCCATTCATCATCACCATAGGATTATATGTAGGTGGAAGCCTCCTGGTAACCATTCACACATGCATAAAAGCCTCCATATAAGTGATTTGTGGAAGCTTTTGTAGTTTTCTATTACTTGGCCCTGGGATTGGACTGTGCTTCACATTGTTGCAGAATAAAAATAGCTTAAAGTGAATCCCGATCTTTTATCATCATGTAATTTTTAGATCCTACAGCTGCTGCTGTTTAATTTCTTAAGATATCTTTATAGTGGTCAGATCTTTATATATCTGCTGTAAGCTCCAAGTCCCCTGCAGGGACATGGATTTAAGAGCTTACATGCTGTCTGCAGTCACCACTAGAGGACATGGGAGCTAACAACACACTGCTTATAGACTGAACTCAATCATAAAACATTATATATTAGAAAAATCGATCAACACTCAATATCTGTTTCACGCTGATAGCATTTTAATAATAAAACAATAAAACAATAAAAGTGCAATTGCTGATTGTTCACACTAAATACATAAAAATCCAAAAATACGTAGAGTTGACCTATTTGTGCTTGTATAACCACCAAAGTCCTGCATAGAACTATTCGAATGTCAGTGCAGATAATCTGTAATAATCGCAGCAGGGTGATAATATTGTTCATCCGATTTTTACTCAATACATATTCGATTGGAATATCAATGCAACCTATTCCCGTATTGGGGATGGGCTTGAATCCTATATTGGACTTAAATGATGGTTGCTAAACAAAAGTCACGTCCAATTTTTTGTAATGTTCGTCCTATTGGTAATAGTACGACTTGAATATTATTATACGTGCCATTTTTCGTGAGATTTTTCGTGGATTATCCCAACATATTTGTTTTCAGGATCTCTACAGATTTCGATTTTACCACTTTAAACTTTCGTATATATATGCGGTACTCACTGGTAGATGGGTTGGTTGCCATTGGAAAATACCTCATCATCTATAAGAAGATCGACTACAGTATGCCGGCATAGATAATCTTTTCCATCAATCTCTGAAGCGATTATAACAACAAACTAACAAGAGCCTTCCACTCTACAGCAAATAGTGGAGAAAACATAGGAAATTCGATGTCATGACGCTGTGATTGCAAAACCTCTAATCGAGCTATACACCTGCGGTAATCTCACGAGACATATTGGGATCTCAGAGGTAAGCGTACACCGGCTGCTTTACACATGGGACGCCACACAGCACGGACAAACACCCGGAGAAACCCATCTACCAGTGAGTACCGTATATATATATACGAAAGTTTAAAGTGGTAAAATCGAAATCTGTAGAGATCCTGAAAACAAATATGTTGGGATAATCCACGAAAAATCTCACGAAGAATCGCACATATAATAATATTCAAGTCGTACTATTACCAATAGGACGAACATTACAAAAAATTGGATGTGACTTTTGTTTAGCAACCATCATTTAAGTCCAATATAGGATTCAAGTCCATCCCCGATATGGGAATAGGTTGCATTGATATTCCAAACGAATATGTATTGAGTAAAAATCACAAACAATAATCGCAACAAAATCGGATGAATAGTATTATCACCCTGCTGCGATTATTACAGATTATCTGCACTGACATTCGAATAGTTCTATGCAGGACTTTGGTGATTATACAAGCACAAATAAGGTCAACTCTACGTATTTTTGTGTATTTTGTTTTTAGTGTGTACAATTTTGTTTTTAGTGTGAACAATCAGCAATTGCACTTTTATTGTTTTATTGTTTTATTATTAAAATGCTATCAGCGTGAAACAGATATTGAGTGCCGATCGATTTTTCTAATATATAACTTTTACACGTGATTGGAGGTATCATACCGATCAGAGCACCAACCATTATTTCTGGGTTAGTTGTGCCACTCTTTATATATATCAATCATAAAACAGTTTGTATTAAGCTCCTGAGCTCCATCTAGTGGTGGCCACAGGCAGCCTGAATGATGCTGTATATTTATGTGGAGTATTTAGAGCCCTGTATCTTTGCAGTGCTGGCAGTATAAAAAAGTAAGAAACATGTCAGAAGAGCTACCAGGTCCACTTTAAATACAGGATCAATGGCATACATAACATAGAGGTAAATAACACAACTGATCGCATTTCCTATAGCCACCACTAGGGAACATTCCACAGAGATTTTTCCTGCTCCCATTGAGTCTGTCACTAGGCTAATTAGTATCAAACAGACACGATACTTGGTAGGGCTACCTCAGTAAAATCAATGCATGTCTTTATCCTCCGGAGAACAACAGCTTTAGTATATGTGATAATGAGATCTAAAATAGATCAAATGTGCACCTTAGCACCTCCACTAGCCACTTGATTAACATGGTCAGGAGCCTGAGTCGCCATCTTGCGTGGTCGGCGTCCTTTATCCCCTGGACAACGAGCAGGGGGGGAGCTGAGCGCCGATGGCAAAGTCACGTGACCCATCAATTAGACCTATTTAAACGGGTAACCTGCTGGCCACAGGTTGCCAGTGATTGGTCTTATTACCTCACTAGCATTCTCTGCATGTGTGACTTAGTTTGTTTGACTTCGGCTTGTATTTGACCTTGACCTGGTGTTATCCCTTGCACTGACGCGATCTCTTGGCTCCTGACCTCTGCTTGTATTGACTTCGATTAAACCTTTGTGCGTGTGTTACCTCCTGGCTCTTAAACCCCAGCTTCCAGTTGTTCCTGTTGTGGTACTTTCCCAGCCTGGGAAACTTTGCGCTTCTGTTTGTTCTGTCTTTGCGTTTTGTTCTCTTCCCTCGTTATTTCCTTCCTTTAGGCCCTTGCACATACGTAAGCTAGGGACTGCCTCCCAGTTGTACCCCGTCAGTTAGGATGGACCGTGCAAGTAGGTAGGGCTAGAGGAGTGTGTGGAGTTTAGGGCTGAACTTATTTCGACCTTTTCGTGACACAGTACCTGACCATTGGTACATGTACATATAGAGAATCTACACATCTGTAAACACATAAAATGGAATATAATTGCAGACTACAAATATCTATATGTACACATAAAAAGTCTACTGGTATATTATAGTTATATACATACACACATACGCACACATAGGATATAACTTGCTCCTGAAGTGATATTGGTCCAGGGGGTTGCAGGAAGAGAGAGAGCCTCCCAAGTGTCATGTCACCTATATGTCCCTGTGTCCCAGCCCCCATGGTCTCCACCGTGTGACCACCCAAATATCTTGCCAATCTGTTGGCCAAGAGAATGTTGTCCAACTGCTTTTACAATGTGCCCTTTCTGCCTTTGATATGCTAACAAAGGACACAATGACCAAATGGCTACTGGCTATACTGATATCACTGAATGGGTGAATACCACTAGATATCAATATACACTATATACAATTATTACGTATCTTTGTGTGGTCATCAGGCTGAGGTTCTGGCCGAGAGCCATATTTTCCTGTAACAAGGGTTAAAAATAATAGAAGCATTTCTCACCTAAATGACCCCTCACCACTGCCTTTCCTCCACTGCTACCTCCTGCCACTCTACTTCCTGCTCCCAGCTCAATCACAGGAAGTTGCTGAAGAAGTGGGTATCTCCTTCCCTTGCTCTATGCTCTACACAAGGAGTTTGGCTATCCGTCCCTATGATTCAGGGGCGCAGGGGAAGCAGCTGTTTTGGTTCCCAAACTTAGAAGGGGTCCACCCAAAATGAGGACTAAAAGATTTTATTGTCAGGACCCCCTCAACAGTATTATACAATGACATTATATACAGTGCTGTGGGACCCAGTCATTTCTAGTTACGGCACTGCTGGGATTTCTGTGTGACATTGAGTGACATTGAATCTTAAAAGGAATGTGTCATCAGCAAATGATCTATTGTTTATATCTAGTTGTTATGTCAAACATATTTTTAAATAATTTTTGAATTTCCCTTATGATTATCTGTATTTAAAAACAATAGATATCCTAAAATCTCGCAGTTTTCGCAATGGCCACTAAGCCTAATAATAGCTGCCATTTCTTGGTCTGTCCAGATCACTTTTAATCAGCCAGCTCATTGTGGGATTACAATGACAGATAACACTTATATATAGATAACACAAGATCTCCCATTCACAATAGGTCATATCACAACTTATTTACTCACTTCTGACCACTGCACAGGTCACAGAGCATGTCTAGAAAAACCATAGAAGTCAATAAGTCCCTCCAGTCTATTTTTCTATCACCCATGGTGGCTGTTGTAAAGCATATCCCTAAATGCTTTTAACAACAGCTCAGGCAAGATGGCCACCCCCATAATATTGTTCAGGAAATAGAATAAAAAAGAAAATTGTATTCAATTTAGAAAATATAAACGGGAACTTCCAATGATAAAAATCGGTTATGGTCACATGATGATGTCAAAAGTGCACAGCTCTGATAACTGTACTGTAACAAGCTGCATGTCCAGGGCCAGAAGTAAAAAGTAAAAGTCCCTAATAAGGGACAACAAGCAGGGATCTAGCAGACAAGGGCGAATTGTATAAATAAGTTGTATAACTTTTCATTACTGTGTGGCAAGTTTGATTTTTAAGAGGTTATTTCTCTTTAATTCCTTGGAATGTAGTGATATTCTACGTAAGGTCTGAAGTAACTGGTCATGCACACTGGAGATCTTTAGAGGAGGCTGGAAAGTTTGAAAACATCTAGGAATGTTATCTAACGATAATTTGTTTTCCTTTAGTCCTAACAGCAGCACAGATGGGGTTAACCACCCCCCATGGACTGGTAGGACCGGCAGAATTTTAATGAGCCCAAGTAATAATTAAACACTTAAACCTCCCCTATAAAGGAGGGAATCACCTCCAGCCCATTGTGTTATAGCAAGAAAAAACTTGCTATACTAGGGTGGGAAATTTGTGTGCTGCTGTTAGGACTAAGGGGAAACAAATTATCGTTAGAAATTAACGATTCCCTTACGTCCTACCAGCAGCACAGATGGGGAGATAGTAAGAAGAACCCCTAGGGAGGGCCATCATGCCTGGCAGAGCTAAGAATAGTCTGCCCAAAGGCCGAGTACTCAGCTAATCTGGCATCTAGTCTATAATGGGAGATGAATGTTGATTCAGAGCTCCAGGAGGCAGATTTACAAATCATGTCGAGCGGAAGAAGACTCCTTTCGGCAAAAGAAGTAGCTACAGCCCTCGTAGAATGGGCTTTTACAAACCCCGGAGGGTCTAGAGATTGGGAAACAAAGGATTCCCCATTAGCCTCCTTAATCCATCGACTGATGGATGGTTTAGACGCCTTACGGCCTTTAAACTTACCGGCAAACAGGATTAGAAGATTTTCATCTTTCCTGAACTCCTTGATCTATCCACATAAATCCGGAGGCATCTCGAGACATCCAAAGGATGTATAGCAGGTTCCTCGGAGGAGGTAGAAGGTCTAGAAAGAACCGGGAGGGATATCACCTGGTTGATATTCTGGAAAGAAGGAACCTTAGGCCTAAAGTACGGGAGAAATCTTAAAAGGACCCGGTCTTGCAAAAAAATGGTATAGGGCTCGTGCGCTGATAGAGCTTGAAGCTCAGAGACCCTCTTGGCCGAAGTCACAGCAAGAAAAAACTGAAAAATCTACCTCCTCCAAAGGCTCAAAGGGGGGAGATGCTAACCACCTGAGAACTACTGATAAATCCCATTGAGGGATGGGTTTCAGTACTGTAGGCTTTATTCTTTCAGCTCCTTTAACCCCTTAAGGACATAGGACGTACCGGTACGCCCTATTTCCCGAGTCCTTAAGGACACAGGACGTACCGGTACGTCCTAACTTAAAATTGGGATTCCGGCGCCGCGGGGGTTAATTGCAACGGGTTGCCGGCTGAAATCATTCAGCCGGCATCCTGTCACAACGCCAGGGGGGGTCATGTGACCCCCCCGTATCGGCGATCGCCGCAAACCGCAGGTCAATTCAGACCTGCGGTTTGATGCGCTTTTTGCAGTTTCTGATCTGGGATCAGAAACTTTATAATGCCCAAAATATATATATTTCACCTCCCCCTGCACCCCTGCATGATTTTAGCCCGGTGGGAGGTGCAGGGGGAGGGTTGCGGGCGGTGCGGGAGGCGGGCGGTGCGGCAGGCGGGATCGCGATCCCCCGCCCGCCTCCCCTTGAATAATTGCTGGCACCCTGGTATAAACGGCTGACATCTGCGATGGGATGTCAGCCGTTTAACCCTTTCCATACAGCGGTCCGTACGGACCGCTGTATGGAAAAGGTTAACAGCTTAGGGAGCTCCCTCCCTCTCCCATCAGGGGGCTGCTGTGCCTTTGCAGCCCCCCGATGGAGAGGGAGAGATCCCCCAGACAGCCCCCCGACAGATCCCCTCCTTACCCTTCCCCAGTTCTGACCAGTACTGAGCAGACGGGGAAGGTTCCCATGGCAACAGGACGCCTTCTCAGGCATCCTGCTGTCCATGGTGCTGAACAGATCTGTGCTAAAAGGCATAGATCTGTTCAGACAAAGTGTAAAATACAGTACAGTACAATATATATTGTACTGTACTGTATTATACAGACATCAGACCCACTGGATCTTCAAGAACCAAGTGGGTCTGGGTCAAAAAAAAAGTGAATAAAAGTGAAAATAAAGTAAAAATAAAAAAACACATTTATCACTGATTAAAAATGAAAAAAATAAAATTCCCTACACATGTTTGGTATCGCCGCGTCTGTAACGACCTGATCTATAAAACGGTCATGTTACTTTACCCGAACAGTGAACGCCATAAAAATAAAAAATAAAAAAGTATGATGAAATTGAAATTTTGCCCACCTTACTTCCCAAAAAAGGTAATAAAAGTGATCAAAAAAGTCGCATGTACACCAAAATTGTAACAATGAAACCATCATCTCATCCCGCAAAAATAATACCCTACTCAAGATAATCGCCCAAAAACTGAAAAAACTATGGCTCTTAGACTATGGAAACACTAAAACATGATTTTTTTTTTTCAAAAATGAAATCATTGTGTAAAACTTACATAAATAAAAAAAAAGTATACATATTAGGTATCGCCGCATCCGTATCGACCGGCTCTATAAAAATATCACATGATCTAACCTCTCAGGTGACCACCGTAAAAAATAAAAATAAAAACGATGTAAAAAAAGCAATTTTTTGTCATCTTACGTCACAAAAAGTGTAATAGCAAGCAATCAAAAAGTCATATGCACCCCAAAATAGATGCCAATCAAACCGTCATCTCATCCCGCAAAAAATGAGACCCTACTTAAGATAATCGCCCAAAAACTGAAAAAACTATGGCTCTTAGACTATGGAGACACTAAAACATTTTTTTTGTTTTAAAAATGAAATCATTGTGTAAAACGTACATAAATAAAAAAAAAATTATACATATTAGGCATTGCCGCGTCCGTGACAACCTGCTCTATAAAATTACCACATGATCTAACCTGTCAGATGAATGTTGTAAATAACAAAAAAAAAAACGGTGCCAAAAAAGCTATTTCTTGTTACCTTGCCGCACAAAAAGTGTAATATAGAGCAACCAAAAATCATATGTACCCTAAACTAGTACCAACAAAACTGCCAACCTATCCCGTAGTTTCTAAAATGGGGTCACTTTTTTGGAGTTTCTACTCTAGGGGTGCATCAGGGGGGCTTCAAATAGGACATGGTGTAAAAAAAAACTGTCCAGCAAAACCTGCCTTCCAAAAACCGTATGGCATTCCTTTCCTTCTGCGCCCTGCCGTGTGCCCGTACAGAGGTTTACGACCTTATATGGGGTGTTTCTGTAAACTACAGAATCAGGGCCATAAATAATAAGTTTTGTTTGGCTGTTAACCCTTGCTTTGTAACTGGAAAAAAATATTAAAATGGAAAATCTGCCAAAAAAGTGAAATTTTGAAATTGTATCTCTATTTTCCATTAAATCTTGTGCAACACCTAAAGCAGGGGTGCACAACCTGCGGCCCGGGGGCCACATGCGGCCCTTGATACCATTCTGTGCGGCCCCCAACCATCTGGTAACAGACATGTATGCCTATGTCTTGTGGCTGCTTACATGTATTTCTGCCATTAGATGGGAGTCCTGGAAGTGTAACTAGACATTAATGGTATATGATGTGTGTTCAATATGCCATAAGTACAATATTTTAGTTGTTAACACACCTTTAAATTTTAATTTCGGCCCTCGTCATTGGTTCATTCTGGCAATGTGGCCCCCTACCAGGAAACGTTGTGCACCCCTGACCTAAAGGGTTAACAAAGTTTGTAAAATCAGTTTTGAATACCTTGAGGGGTCTAGTTTCTTAGATGGGGTCACTTTTATGGAGTTTCTACTCTAGGGGTGCATCAGGGGGGCTTCAAATGGGACATGGTGTCAAAAAACCAGTCCAGCAAAATCAGCCCTCCAAAAACCATACGGCGCACCTTTCACTCTACGCCCCGCTGTGTGGCCGTACAGTGGTTTACGGCCACATATGGGGTGTTTCTGTAAACAGCAGTCAGGGCAATAAAGATACAGTCTTGTTTGGCTGTTAACCCTTGCTTTGTTAGTGGAAAAAATGGGTTAAAATGGAAAATTAGGCAAAAAAATGAAATTCTCAAATTCCATCGCCATTTGCCAATAACTCTTGTGCAACACCGAAAGGGTTAACGACGTATGTAAAGTCAGTTTTGAATACCTTGAGGGGTGTAGTTTCTTAGATGGGGTCACGTTTAGGGAGTTTCTCCTCTAGGGGTGCATCAGGGGGCTTCAAATGGGACATGGTGTAAATAAACCAGTCCATAAAAATCAGCCTTCCAAAAACCATACGGCGCACCTTTCACTCTACGCCCCGCTGGTTGGCCGTACAGTAGTTTACGGCCACATATTGGGTGTTTCTGTAAACGGCAGAGTCAGGGCAATAAAGATACAGTCTTGTTTGGCTGTTAACCCTTGCTTTGTTAGTGGAAAAAATGGGTTAAAATGAAAAATTTGACAAAAAAATTAAATTCTCAAATTTCCTCCCCATTTGCCAATAACTCTTGTGCAACACCTAAAGGGTTAACAACGTATACAAAATCCGTTTTAAAAACCTTGAGGGGTGTAGTTTCTTAGATGGGGTCATTTTTTGGTGGTTTCTATTATGTAAGCCTCGCAAAGTGACTTGAGACCTGAACTGGACCCTAAAAATTGAGTTTTTGTAAATTTCTGAAAAATTTCAAGATTTGCTTCTAAATTTCTAAGCCTTATAACATCCCCAAAAAATAAAATATCATTCCCAAAATAATTCAAACATGAAGTAGACATATGGGGAATGTAAAGTCATCACAATTTTTGGGGGTATTACTATGTATTACAGAAGTAGAGAAACTGAAACTTAGAAATTTGCAAATTTTTCAAAATTTTTGGTAAATTAGGTATTTTTTTGTGCAAAAAAAATTATTTTTTTGACTTCATTTTACCAGTGTCATGAAGTACAATATGTGATGAAAAAACATTTTCAGAATGGCCTGGATAAGTCAAAGCGTTTTAAAGTAATTAGCACTTAAAGTGACACTGGTCAGATTCTCAAAAAATGGCCTGGTCCTAAGGTGAGAAAAGGCTGTGTCCTTAAGGGGTTAAGGAACCGTTTAATGAGCGGGTCCTGCGAAAAAGACTTGTTGAAACAAGCTGAAATGGCTGAAACTTGAACCCTCAAGGTAGATGGCGCAAGGCCTTTGTCACGGCCATCTTGCAGAAACTGAAGGTTGATGGGGAGGGGCGGATCTGCAGACGCCACCTCCTTTGAGGAACACCAAGAAGAGAATATCCTCATAATCTGTGAGTAGGCTCTCTTAGTAGAGTCTGCTCTTGAATGAGACTGCGTTCTCAGGACCGACTCTGAAAGCCCTTCTATTCTGGGAAGGGACTGATCAACCTCCAGGTTGTCAGGTTGAACCTGTGCAGATCTGGCAGAGGTGAGTGTCCCATGACACCAGGGTCTGCCGTGGGAGGAGCCTCCAATAATGTCCCCGACTCATCTGAATGAGCTGGGTAAACCAGGATCTCTTGGGCCAAAATGGTATGATGGCTATTACCGAGGCCTGATCCTGACGAATTTTCATCAATACCCTCGGTATCATGGAAAAGGGAGGGAAGATGTAAGCCAGCCTGAACCTACAGGATATTGACAGAACATCTATCGCCAGGGGGTTGTCCTCCCTGTAAAGGGAGCAAAACCGCTCTACCTTGGCGTTGAACCTTGTTGCCATAAGATCCACCTCTGGCATTCCACACTTGAGGACTATCTGCTTGAATATCTCCGGATGTAAAGACCACTCCACTGTTGGAAGACCGTGGCTCAACCGATCCGCTATCATATTGAGGGAGCCTCAAATGTGGATCGCAGATAAGTGTGAAAGGTTCAATTCTGCCCAATCCAGAATCACCCCGATCTCTGATAAGAGGGTAAGTGATCTTGTGCCTCCCTGCTTGTTGATGTAAAGTACCGCAGTCATATTGTCTGACTGGACTTTCACCGCTTTGCCCCGGATCTGAGGGGCGAAGTGAAGGAGGGCTAGCCGGATAGCTTGAATCTCGCGGAGATTGGATGAGAGGAGCCGCTCCTGAGGAGACCAGGATCTGTGCACTGGAGAGTCGTCTAGATGAGCACCCCAGCCCACTTGGGACGCATCTGTTGTCAATATGACCCAGGTTGGCTGGGTCATAGACTTCCCGTCTAAAAGATGGCTCTACCATCTGAGGGAATGCCGAGTTTGCCAAGACAGGGAGCACAGGGTGTTAAGCCCGGCAGGGCTGCCATTCCATTTGGAGAAAACCTCCGACTGCAGCGGCCGGAGGTGCCATAAAGCCCAAGGGACTGCTTACGCAGACGCTGACATGAGCCCCAACATCTTCATGAGAGTCCAAATTGGAACTCGCCGAGGCACGGATAGGAATTCTGCCATGTTCTGTATTCGGGATCTTCTTTCTGGAGTCAACCGGAGAGATCTCCCAACGGAGTCGATTATGAAGCCTAAATATCTTACTGAAGTCGACGGGCTCACGTTCGACTTCTGCCAGTTGATGATCCACCTTAGGCGGAACAGAAAGGAAATCGCTACATGAAGATGGTGGGTCAGGACCACAAAGGAAGAGGCTTTTAAAAGCCAATTGTCCAGATAAGGAATGATGGTCAGTCCTTGGAGTGCTAGCCGCCACCACAGAAACTACCACCTTGGTGAAAGTGTGAGGGGCAGAAGAAATGCCGAAGGGAAGGGCAACGAACTGAAGGTGTCTGGTGACACCTGACACCTGGACCGCGATCTTGAGATATTTCCTGGAAGCAGGATGAATCGGGATGTGCAAATATGCATCCTTGAGGTCCAGGGTTGCCGTCACATCTCCAGGATTGAGAACGTGAACCACTGAACTGATGGTTTCCATACGGAACCTTACTTTCCTTGCGTATCGATTGAAGAATCTCAAATCGATAATCATCCGGAGATCCCCTGATGCCTTGGGAACCAGAAACACTGGTGAGTAAATCCCTAAGCCCCGTTCCCCTGCCGGAACCTCCTCCAGAGCCCCCTTGTAATCCTGAATGTAAGCCTCCAGAACCGACTGCCTTGCGGCCTGTGGAAGTTTGGTTCTGATGAACCTGTCCGGAGACAGAGAAAGAAGATTGATTGAGTACCCCTCTGATATGACATTCAGGACCCAGGGATCCGAAATCTCTCGGATCCAGATGTCCTTGAAGTGGGAGAGTTGACCTCCGATAGGAAGATGAGGCAGGGGAATGGGAAAGTCTTCTGGCAGGATGGCAGGAGTCACGGGAGTCATCCAAGAGCCTTGAGGAGGCCGTAGTCAGGAGGTGGATTTTTTATCCTTGGCTCCTTCACGAGAGCGCCTCAAACCTCTTTGCTGCGATCCCCAGTCCCTCCGGGCTCTTGACTGCTGGTCAGGCCTACCACCACGGTTTTGTCTGCCCCGCCCCCGAAAGGACTGTTGGGGAAGACTCTTCCCCTTTTAATCTGACAGGTCTTCCATAATCTTATCCAACTCTGAGTCGAACAAACGGTTGGGCTCAAAGGGAAGGCTACATGGAATTGTCAGCAACCCAAGGCTTAAGCCACAAAGGCCTGTGGGCCGCTGACACCAGGGTTATGGTTTTGGCCGCCAACTTCAGCTGTTGTTGCGCTGTATCAGACAGTAAATTCATCGCCAGGTTGAAAGTCTTGAAAGCCGTCAGAAAGCCGCCTTCTGATCCACATCCATCTGGATCTGGTTTAATCGAGACCGGAGGAAGGTAGAAACTTCTGTAGCAGCGATGGCCGTAGACGCGGAAGCTGCAGCTGCCGTATAACCTCTCCTGAGTGTGCACTCTGCTCTCCTGTCAAGGGGATCCTGCAGACTCGACCCATCGTCCACAGGAACCAGAGTGCGCTTGGACAGTTTGGCAATCGCCATGTCCACCTTGGGAATGGAACCCCACGATTCCACCAAGGGTTTAGCCATCGGAAACATGGTTCTGAATCTTTAGTTAGAATCGGACCCCTTTCGGGTTTCTTCCACTCTGTGCGCATGACAGAGAGGAGGGTCTCATCCGCTTTAAAGACACAAAGTGCCCGACTAGCAGGATCAGAGGGCTCCCCCAGGTCAACATCATGGTCCCCCGACCTGATGGACTTAAGTAACTTTTGCGTCTTATCAGGAGGAAAGAAGCATGAAGTAAGCTCCTCCTCATCCGAGGAGGAGGAACTCAAGGAGACTACGGACGGTCTCTCTACTGGAGCCGAAGACTCCATAGGAGTCTGAGTAGGAAGCCTCTCATCCAGCAGGCTTATAACCCCTTTGATGGATCCATCAACATAGGTCTTTACCCACTGATACATATCCTGCATCGTAGGTTCGGTGGAAGGTTGGACCCTCGGACGGCAGCCGTCACACCTGGAGTAGGGACAGCTATCCTCCAAAAGCGCGCTACAATCATAGCACGAAAAATGTTTCCGCTTGGAAACCGCCTTTCTGCCATTCGAATCCCGTGGAGGCTTTTTTTTTTTTCTTAAAGTCAACGGAACAAGGGATTCCCAACCAGTCTCCCAAGCTGGTTCCTACCAAGCCCCAAGCTGCTTATCTTCTGCGATCTGACGAGTGCAGGTAAATTCAGCTTAGAATAACCGTTGACCGACCTCACTGTGGGAAAAAAGAAAAAAAAAAAGGATAAGTAAAACATTTGTAAACAACCAATAAATGTTTCAGGAGAAAGGTAAAAGAAAAGGCAGACCGGCGGATAGCTGAAAATGAGGACCAGAAATAAGGCACCAACAAGTGGAGGAACACCAGCTTATGGGACTCTGGGAGCTAGCTTAAAAAGCATGTGCAGCCAGAGAACGACCTGGTTCACAATGTTTCCTTAAATAGGGGAGGGAGTGGGCTCAGAGCCAAGTCCCCACCCTCAGAGGAGAAAACACATAACAGTAAATAAAAAGGTTTCCCCCCAGGAAGGAATACAATAAAACCTCCAACCGGGGGGAAAATCGCGAATTATATATAAAAAAATCGCAATAATGACGCAAAATCGCGTTGCAAGGAAAAAATTCCAGAAGTGACGTCAGATTCGGAAGATGGCGGCGCCCAGCGGCCGCAAGGAAAAGGACCGAGGATGCCGAAAAATGCACCGCAGCGAGGCACCGCTGCGCAGCGCCGGCAGCAGGTAAGCTGACGGACAAGCCATAGTAGTAAAAGCGGAGGCAAAGCCTGCAGATAACATGAAAAAAGATTCCCCCCCTAAGAGAGGGGGAATCACCGCCTAGTCCACCTGTCCGGAGGACAAAAAAAAACCACAATGGGCTGGAGGTGATTCCCTCCTTTATAGGGGAGGTTTAAGTGTTTAATTATTACTTGGGCTCATTAAAATTCCACCGGTCCTACTAGTCCATGGGGGGTGGTTAACCCCATCTGTGCTGCTGGTAGGACGTAAGGGAATAAAGCGCTCCAGCTCCACTGAGGACATCATCAGGTTAAGATGTGTCCTGTGATTACCACCTCTCTTTGTACCATATGGACGTGAGCCATGTTGGGAATAGGTCGATTGGGAGCTCTCCCATTTGTTCACAGCCTAGGTTACTTTATTTTTCAACTTTTTATGCAAATATGTTTTGTCAGGCCTATTTTATTCTCGAATCTCAGAATTCACTGTAATACAATTAGGCTTCATTCACACGTGAGATACCGGACTGGCATCCTGCTTAGTGCAGGAGCGCATGGCGTCATTGATTGCTATGACGCCGTGTGCTTTCTGCCACCGCCGCAGTACAGTGATACACTCATATGATCTATACGATTGTATTACTGTACTGCGGTGGCGGAACAAAGCGCACGGCATCATAACAACCAATGACGCCGTGCGTTCCTGCACTAAGCAGGATGCCAGTCTGGAATCTCACTGACCGTGTTCCACGGACGTGTGAATGAAGCCTTACACAGAGGAAATAATTTTTTTGCTGAAACCAGAATCTCCAACTCTAGGCGACATACGGTAAATGCTAAAATAATACTTGACATTTAAATGCAGGAGGCATTGATTCTCTGCTGTGATATTGCCTGATATCCCAGCTACATGAGAGAATTTAAAAATGAGGCATAAATCAATCTAATGAGAGGTAATATTTTCAGCTGAACATTAAAGGTTGAACAACGCGGCAGAAAAAAAGTTTTATTTTTGCAGTTGTCATTTAAGCTTAAAGTAAAATGTTAACAAAAACCTTGTTTGGCTTCTCCTTCCTTCACATATTTGCTCATAAGCTGACTGCTTCTTATTAATTTGCTGTCACACTCAGTCAAATCACTGGGTGGAATAATCACAAAAGATTCAGGCAGAGAATGATCCTCAGGCTTTTCTTGCCACAGACGACCTCACAGAGGATATTACCACAAAAAGAGACAAAAGAGAGAGAACGTACAATGGGACCCGCTTGGCGAATAAAGTTCAAGTAGGAAATATGAAGAGACTGGAGCTCGGTATGAAAGGATGGTTAACCACCTCAGGACCGCCGTACGCAGGATTGCGTCTTTGCGGCGGTCCTGTTGTTCTGGGTGGACGCGCCGGCGCGTCCTCTCGCGAGACGCGAGATTTCCTGTGAACGCGCGCACACAGGCGCGCGCGTTCACAGGATCGGAAGGTAAGCGAGTGGATCTCCAGCCTGCCAGCGGCGATCGTTCGCTGGCAGGCTGGAGATGTGATTTTTTTTAACCCCTAACAGGTATATTAGACGCTGTTTTGATAACAGCGTCTAATATACCTGCTACCTGGTCCTCTGGTGGTCCCCTTTGTTTGGATCGACCACCAGAGGACACAGGCAGCTCAGTAATATGTTGCACCAAGCACCACTACACTACACCCCCCCCCCCCCCCCCGTCACTTATTAACCCCTTATTAGCCCTTGATCACCCCTGATCACCCCATATAGACTCCCTGATCACCCCCCTGTCATTGATTACCCCCCTGTCATTGATCACCCCCCTGTAAAGCTCCATTCAGATGTCCGCATGATTTTTACGGATCCACTGATAGACTGATCGGATCCGTAAAAATCATACGGACGTCTGAATGCAGCCTTACAGGGGAGTGATCAATGACTGTGGTGATCACCCCATATAGACTCCCTGATCACCCCCCTGTCATTGATTACCCCTCTGTCATTGATCACCCCCCTGTAAAGCTCCATTCAGATGTCCGCATGATTTTTACGGATCCACTGATAGACTGATCGGATCCGTAAAAATCATACGGACGTCTGAATGGAGCCTTACAGGGGAGTGATCAATGACTGTGGTGATCACCCAATATAGACTCCCTGATCACCCCCCTGTCATTGATTACCCCCCTGTCATTGATCACCCCCCTGTAAAGCTCCATTCAGATGTCCGCATGATTTTTACGGATCCACTGATAGACTGATCGGATCCGTAAAAATCATACGGACGTCTGAATGCAGCCTTACAGGGGAGTGATCAATGACTGTGGTGATCACCCCATATAGACTCCCTGATCACCCCCCTGTCATTGATTACCCCTCTGTCATTGATCACCCCCCTGTAAAGCTCCATTCAGATGTCCGCATGATTTTTACGGATCCACTGATAGACTGATCGGATCCGTAAAAATCATACGGACGTCTGAATGCAGCCTTACAGGGGAGTGATCAATGACTGTGGTGATCACCCCATATAGACTCCCTGATCACCCCCCTGTCATTGATTACCCCTCTGTCATTGATCACCCCCCTGTAAAGCTCCATTCAGATGTCCGCATGATTTTTACGGATCCACTGATAGACTGATCGGATCCGTAAAAATCATACGGACGTCTGAATGCAGCCTTACAGGGGGGTGATCAATGACAGTTGGGTGATCACCCCATATAGACTCCCTGATCACCCCCCCTGTCATTGATCACCCCCCCTGTCATTGATCACCCCCCTGTCATTGATCCCCCCCCCCCCCCCCTCTGTAAGGCTGCATTCAGTCTTTTTTTTGGCCCAAGTTAGCGGAATTTTATTTTTTTTCTTACAAAGTCACATATTCCACTAACTTGTGACAAAAAATAAAATCTCACATGAACTCACCATACCCCTCACGGAATCCAAATGCGTAAAATTTTTTAGACATTTATATTCCAGACTTCTTCTCACGCTTTAGGGCCCCTAGAATGCCAGGGCAGTATAAATACCCCACATGTGACCCCATTTCGGAAAGAAGACACCCCCAGGTATTCCGTGAGGGGCATATTGAGTCCATGAAAGATTGAAATTTTTGTCCCAAGTTAGCGGAACGGGAGACTTTGTGAGAAAAAAATAAAAAATATCAATTTCCGCTAACTTGTGCCAAAAAAAAAAAATTTCTATGAACTCGCCATGCCCCTCATTGAATACCTTGGGGTGTCTTCTTTCCAAAATGGGGTCACATGTGGGGTATTTATACTGCCCTGGCATTCTAGGGGCCCCAAAGCGTGAGAAGAAGTCTGGTATCCAAATGTCTAAAAATGCCCTCCTAAAAGGAATTTGGGCCCCTTTGCGCATCTAGGCTGCAATAAAGTGTCACACATCTGGTATCGCCGTACTCAGGAGAAGTTGGGGAATGTGTTTTGGGGTGTCATTTTACATATACCCATGCTGGGTGAGATAAATATCTTGGTCAAATGCCAACTTTGTATAAAAAAATGGAAAAAGTTGTCTTTTGCCAAGATATTTATCTCACCCAGCATGGGTATATGTAAAAAGACACCCCAAAACACATTCCCCAACGTCTCCTGAATACGGCGATACCAGATGTGTGACACTTTTTTGCAGCCTAGGTGGGCAAAGGGGCCCACATTCCAAAGAGCACCTTTCGGATTCCACTGGTCATTTACCTACTTACCACACATTAGGGCCCCTGGAAAATGCCAGGGCAGTATAACTACCCCACAAGTGACCCCATTTTGGAAAGAAGACACCCCAAGGTATTCCGTGAGGGGCATGGCGAGTTCCTAGAATTTTTTATTTTTTGTCACAAGTTAGTGGAAAATGATGATTTTTTTTTTTTTTTTTTTTTTTCATACAAAGTCTCATATTCCACTAACTTGTGACAAAAAATAAAAACTTCCATGAACTCACTATGCCCATCAGCGAATACCCTGGGGTCTCTTCTTTCCAAAATGGGGTCACTTGTGGGGTAGTTATACTGCCCTGGCATTCTAGGGGCCCAAATGTGTGGTAAGGAGTTTGAAATCAAATTCTGTAAAAAATGACGAGTGAAATTCGAAAGGTGCTCTTTGGAATGTGGGCCCCTTTGCCCATCTAGGCTGCAAAAAAGTGTCACACATCTGGTATCTCCGTACTCAGGAGAAGGTGGGGAATGTGTTTTGGGGTGTCTTTTTACATATAACCATGCTGGGTGAGAGAAATATCTTGGCAAAAGACAACTTTTCCCATTTTTTTATACAAAGTTGGCATTTGACCAAGATATTTATCTCACCCAGCATGGGTATATGTAAAAAGACACCCCAAAACACATTCCCCAACTTCTACTGAATACAGAGATACCAGATGTGTGACACTTTTTTGCAGCCTAGGTGGGCAAAGGGGCCCACATTCCAAAGAGCACCTTTCGGATTTCACTCGTCATTTTTTACAGAATTTGATTTCAAACTCCTTACCACACATTTGGGCCTCTAGAATGCCAGGGCAGTATAACTACCCCACAAGTGACCCCATTTTGGAAAGAAGAGACCCCAAGGTATTTCGTGATGGGCATAGTGAGTTCATGGAAGTTTTTATTTTTTGTCACAAGTTAGTGGAATATGAGACTTTGTAAGAAAAAAAAAAAAAAAGTAAAAAATCATCATTTTCCGCTAACTTGTGACAAAAAATAAAAAGTTCTATGAACTCACTATGCCCATCAGCGAATACCTTAGGGTGTGTATTTTCCGAAATGGGGTCATTTGTGGGGTGTTTGTACTGTCTGGCCATTGTAGAACCTCAGGAAACATGACAGGTGCTCAGAAAGTCAGAGCTGCTTCAAAAAGCGGAAATTCACATTTTTGTACCATAGTTTGTAAACGCTATAACTTTTACCCAAACCATTTTTTTTTTACCCAAACATTTTTTTTTAATCAAAGACATGTAGAACAATAAATTTAGAGCAAAATTTATATATGGATGTCGTTTTTTTTGCAAAATTTTACAACTGAAAGTGAAAAATGTCATTTTTTTGCAAAAAAATCGTTAAATTTCGATTAATAACAAAAAAAGTAAAAATGTCAGCAGCAATGAAATACCACCAAATGAAAGCTCTATTAGTGAGAAGAAAAGGAGGTAAAATTCATTTGGGTGGTAAGTTGCATGACCGAGCAATAAACGGTGAAAGTAGTGTAGTGCAGAAGTGTAAAAAGTGGCCTGGTCTTTCAGGGTGTTTAAGCACTGGGGGCTGAGGTGGTTAAGGAACGTTTACCAGAAGTGTTCGGTGTGTTTTCTGGGACAAATGCACGGCTCGCATGCTTGATGTGGCAAAATTAATTACCTTTCCCTTATCAAAGTAATAAAATGTATATTTTTCTCAACAAAGAGAAGGTTTTTTTTTTTTTCCTCAGAAAGGAATTTGTGCCTGAGCGGCATACAATGATGGATGCACGAATCCATCATCCGGGGTAAATTGGCTGTCAGGGCCATATGCACAGCTGAGATCTAAAGACAGTTTTTGGATTAAAGAGGTTTTTTAACATCCTAATGGCCCACCTCCTTCTTGTTCGGTAGCGATGTCACTTTATTCAAGAGGTTACATGACCTCCGCAGCCAAACTTGGCTCAGCTCTGTGATGTTGAATCCACAAAGCCTTACCATGCTTGCCTCTGTAGTCAAATAAGTATGTCAGGCTGCAGAACTTGTCACCTGTTTGACTGAAGTCTTTGAGGGCACCAAAAGGGTCCATCCCCATCTACATATAAAAATGTGCTTGTCTACTTTTGATATACTCTCCATGAATGGCATAGTTCTTCATGGACACCTCCTGCTGGTATTGTAACCCATGTTATAATTAGAGATGGCCTTGCGGTTCGCCCGGCGGTCATTTCGGGGCGAACTTTGCTCGTTCGCGGTTTGCTGGCGAACATATGGCGATGTCCACCGGCGCCATATTCTTTTGCATTTTGCCGAACCTTGACCCATGACCCATCCATCAGGTGGGACAGAACAGCCAATTGAGACATTTCAGCATATGGACACACCCCCTACCTTATAAATAAACCTGATCTGGGCGCCATTTTACATTCAGTCTTTTGCCAGTGTAGGGAGAGGTTGCTGTGGGGAGCAGGGACAGACTATTAGAGACACCAAACGCTAGCTAATAGGGCCACAAAAGTGCTTTTAAGGACTGGAATAGGTGTGCTATCGATAGGTGTGACATACTGAGGGGTGTGATATACTTATAATATACTTTCTAAAATGGAGTATGTTATAGTGCATTTGTATTGTGTAGCAGTTGTGTACCGTTCTGCATACTGCAGCTATACAGAGGGACAAACGCTATTGGAACTAACTGCAACTGGTGTGATATACCTGTTGCCCCCCCCCCCCCCCCCAAAAAAAAAATGATTGAGGCAGGGGTGTGATATACCTATAATATAATTTACCAGCAAACAAAAAATTACACAACAGCACTAGTCCAATAGCACAGGTGCAAAATCCTCTCAGCCGCAGGCTCAACGGCTAATAGATAGATATATGTTCAAAAGATGAGGCAGCACTCCAGAGGTAAATTGAAAAACGATGAACCCTTTATTGACCCCTCTGCAACGTTTCAACCGCTCAATGCAGTCTTTATCAAGCATAAAAAATGGTGTCTCACAGGGGTATATATACCCAGAATACATAGCAGCAAATGGAATGACAATCAATTAATAAATAATACAATCATAAAAATAAGTGTTAAAATACATAGGATATAATCATACAGTGATCAGTGTATCATCAATATAGTTTACATGATTGTGTTCAAATGTGCAAATCAACAATATTCATGATTAATACAAACTTATACTATAAACTGTGTAAATTGGACACAATAAAGCAGTGTTACATCACCTGTGCATAAGTGTCAGCAATAGCTGTAATTAATAAAAACTCACAGAGCGGAGACAGACCAGCGGCGCCAAAATCCACGTTCTCCAAGTCAGACTGCGCATGTCCAGAAGCCTAGCAACCGCAACTCAAATGAACGCGGCCAAGAGACGCCACCAGAGACACATGATTGATCACCTTACCATCCACATGACTAGTGCAGCCATCGCGAGACTACGCCGAGAGCAGCGCTTGGATTCGCCACGCCAGCGGGGAGGGGCAAGCGCACACAGGCCAACAACACCAGTAATACTGGCGTCGTTGCCCCAGCAACAGCCGGCCGCACACCGCAGGCAAAGCGAATACCAGCCAGACAAAAAGGGCAATGCAGTCACAACTATAAGGAGAAGGGGAAACAGAAGGCACAAAAAAGAAAGAAAGGGGGAAAGAGAGGTCAAATGACCAATAGAACGGATGTCTAAATTTGATAGGTAAAGACATCCATCTAGCCGCTGTACTCAGGATATATGCTGGAGCGATCATGGTACTGTCACCGCCAGTTCTGTGAGAAGATCTGGCAGACGTTCTTCTCTACCTCTTGTATGATGTTCTTTGTTTTGGTTTCACTTTCTCATCTCCTTTCCTTCTGCCAGGTGTCACTTATTTCGACTAATCGTCTTCCTTTATATTCCCTCCCATACTGACTCACTTTGCGGTTTATACTACTTCCTGGATGAGGTGTTCACTGCTGGAGGCTGCTTCTGCTGTTTGTTCAGATAAGTAATTTACTTTATTGTGTTTAATGCTGGCTTTATTCTAGGTGACCCTGACTCCGTCCATATTAAGTGCAGGGAGCCAGTGGTCGTGTCCCCTCACTATTATAGGGTTTTCAGGTGTCACACAGTATTAGGTACGCGGGCATGCAATCGTCTACCATACAGACCCTTGAATGTGCATAGCAGTCAGGGAGAGCTCTTGGGGTTTTATAGGGCTCACCTATAAGCTCCTTAGTTTGGGATCAAGCCAGTCGCTCATTTATTTATATGTTCCAGCTATCTGCTAACTTCATCCGTGACCTTATAAACCACCATAACCGTCTTAAGCATGGATCCGGTTTTAGCCTTGATTGACCGCATGCAAGGTCTTTCGCTGGAGGTAGCAGATCTCCGTAAAACTGTCTCTCAGTTTCAGGTGACCGGTTCTGCTGGCGTTCATGGCGTTTGTTTCGAGCCTAAGATCTCGCTCCCGGATACGTTCTCCGGGGTAGTGAGAATTTTGTTTGCTTTAGAGAGGCTTGCAAACTCCATTTTCGCCTACTTTCCCATTCCTCTGGTGATGAGGAGAAGAGGGTGGGGATCATCATCTCGCTGCTCAAGGATAACGCTCAGTCTTGGGCCATCTCGCTGCCGGTGGGGGCACGGCCCCCCAATCGGTGGATGAATTTTTTGTAGCCCTGGGGCAGATATATGATGACCCGGATCGTATTGCTCTGGCTGAATCTAAACTGCCTCTTTTATGCCAGGGTAAACAGTCCGCAGAGATATATTGTTCTGAATTTCAGAGATGGGCAGCTGATACTGGTTGGAATGATGCTGCACTCCGAAGTCAATTTTGCCATGGTCTTTCGGAAAGATTGAAAGATGCATTCGCTTTTCATGAGAAACCAGTGTCGTTAGAGTCAGCCATGTCTCTAGATGTTCGTATTGACAGGCGTCTTAGAGAGAGAGAGGAGACTACTCTTTCCTGTCATATTCAGCCCAAGGACAATGGGGCTTTCTCATTCAGTGCACAGGGGTCTCAGTCTGTCCCAATCCCCTCTGAGGAGGAGGCCATGCAGCTGGGTTTGCTTGCCTCTGATAGTAGAGGATTCAGCTCTCAGAGGAGGGTTTGTTTCTGTTGTGGGAGTATAAATCATTTGGCTAATGTTTGCCCCTCTAAGAGATTCATGGCGTTTTCTGAGGGTAATAAAAACAAAACAAAACAAAAAAAACCTCTAAAAACTTTCCATTTGCTACTATTGGCAAGGTTGATGCGGAAATTGAAGGTTTGCCGTTTGCTTGTAGTTCCCGTTTTCTCCTACCTGCCAGGGTGGTGCTAGACAGCAAGAACATTGTTTGTGAGATTTTTGTAGATAGTGGAGCAGCTGTCAATCTCATTGATAATCAATTTGCAACAACGCATGGTTTCCAGGTATGCACTTTGGAAAAGTATATACCTGTTTTTGCTATAGATTCCGCTCCACTTTCTCAAAGATCGTTAAAGGGCATAGTTCACAATATCCGTTTGACTGTTGGTGACGCTCATGTTGAGGATATGTCATGTTTCGTCCTAAACGGATTACCTACTCCTCTAGTGTTGCAAGGCAAATAAATGGTTGGAGTGAGTTTTGCAGAGAGAATTACTTCACGACATCTCTTTCAGAGGTTTCTACCAAGACTGTGCAATCTTTTCTCTCTGAATTTTCGGATGTGTTTTCCGAGAGTGGTGTCCAGGAGTTGCCCCCTCACCGGGAGTACGACTGCCCTATTAATCTCACCCCAGGCGCCAAGCTGCCAAAATCACGACTATACAATCTCTCCCAACCTGAAAGGGTCGCTATGCGTACTTATATCTCTGAGAGCCTGAGAAAGGGACACATCCGACCCTCGAAGTCACCTGTTGCCGCTGGGGTTTTTTTTGTTAAGAAAAAAGATGCTTCTTTAAGACCTTGTCTGGATTTCAGGGAGCTGAACCGTATCACGATTCGTGACCCATATCCGCTTCCTCTGATCCCGGACCTGTTTAACCAGATTGTTGGGGCTAAAGTTTTTTCTAAGTTGTATTTAAGAGGGGCATACAACCTAGTCAGTGTCAGGGAAGGGGACGAATGGAAGGCGGCCTTCAATACCCCTGAGGGTATTTGGTTATGCCCTTTGGTTTGATGAATGCTCCAGCTGTCTTCCAACATTTTGTGAACAGCATTTTTTATCATTTATTGGGGAAATTTGTACTGGTGTATCTAGATTACATTTTGATTTTTTCTCCTGATTTCAAGACTCATCGGGACCACCTATGTCAGGTCTTGCTGATTCTGCGTGAGAATAAATTGTACGCTAAACTGTGTGTTTGCGGTTCTGGAGATTCAATTTCTTGGTTTTCTTCTCTCCGCTTCTGGTTTTCGGATGGACCCTGAAAAGGTCAGCGTCGTGCTTGATTGGGAGCTTCCTGAGAATCAGAAGGCGCTGATGCAGTTTTTGGGTTTTGCCAATTATTACAGAAAGTTCATTTTGAATTATTCCTCTGTTGTTAAGCCACTCATTGATATGACTAAAAAGGGGTGGATTTTTCCTCGTGGTCGGTAGATGCGCTTAAAGCCTTTTCTAGTATTAAAGAGAGTTTTGCTTCCGCTCCCATTTTGGTACAACCTGATGTCTCTCTACCTTTTATTGTTGAGGTGGGTGTGGGTGCGGTCTTATCTCAGGGTCCCTCTCCTGGCAAATGGCGACCGTGTGCCTTTTTCCCAAGGAAACTATCCTCTGCAGAGAGAAATTACGATGTGGGAGATAGGGAGTTGTTGGCCATCAAATTAGCTTTTGAGGAATGGCGCCATTGGTTAGAGGGAGCCAGACACCCTATTACTGTGTTTACCGACCATAAGAATCTGGCCTACTTGGAATCGGCCAAGCGTCTGAACCCGAGACAGGCCAGATGGTCTTTGTTCTTTTCTAGGTTTAATTTTGTTGTTACGTTCTGCCCTGGGGTTAAAAAAGTGAAGGCGGATGCCCTGTCACGTTGTTTTCCGGGAGGGGGGAACTTTGAAGACCCGGGTCCCATTTTGGCTGAAGGGGTGGTCGTCTCTGCTCTTTATCCTGATTTGGAGGCAGAGGTTCAGGCAGCCCAGGCAGAGGCTCCTGATCTTTGTCCTCCTGGTAGGTTGTTTGTGCCTCTCGCTTTACGACACAAGGTTTTTAAGTAGCACCACGATACTGTCCTTGCTGGGCACCCGGGGAGTAGAGCCACAGTGGATCTCATTGCTCGGAGATTCTGGTGGCCGGCTCTTCGTAAAACGGTTGAGGGTTTTGTGGCAGCCTGCTAGACCTGCGCTCGTGCCAAGGTCCCTCATTCACGGCCATCGGGTTCTCTCCTGCCGTTACCCATTCCTTCCCGTCCTTGGACGCATCTGTCTATGGACTTCATTACGGACCTGCCTCGTTCCTCTGGGAAGACTGTGATTCTGGTGGTAGTGGACCGTTTTAGCAAAATGGCACATTTCATTCCCTTTCCTGAGTTACCCAATGCTAAGATGCTGGCGCAAGCGTTTGTTGATCATATTGTTAAATTGCATGGCATTCCTTCAGACATCGTTTCTGATAGGGGCATGCAATTTGTTTCCAGATTCTGGAAGGCCTTCTGTTCTCACTTGGGGGTTCGGTTGTCGTTCTCTTCAGCTTTTCACCCGCAGTCGAATGGTCAGACCGAACTCCTCAATCAGAATCTGGAGACATATCTGCGCTGTTTTGTGGCGGAGAATCAGGAGGATTGGTATTCTTTTTGGTCCCTTGCTGAGTTTGCTTTAAATAACCGTCGCCAGGAGTCCTCTGATAAGTCACCATTTTTTGGTGCATATGGGTTTTATCCGCAGTTTAGGACATTCTCTGGAGAGCGGTCTTCTGGTTTACCTGATGAGGAGAGATTTTCCTCGTCTTTGTCATTTATTTGGCAAAAGATTCAGGGTAATCTGAAGAGGATGAGTGAGAGATATAAGCGTTTGGCGGATAAGAGACGTGTGCCTGGTCCGGACCTGAATGTGGGTGATCTGGTGTAGTTGTTGTGACGCGATGTCACATCCCTGTCCGGATCTTATTAAAAAAAGGACTGTCAGTTTAGAAAAATTAACCACATCTAATCTGGAAACAGGACGTCCATATATGGTCATTCCTGTAGCCCTTTGGAGACCACAGACTCTAATCACCCCCTGCTGAGATCACCTGACACCTTGGAAAGCTTCTAAGGACAGACCCCAGCCCATGCGTCTCCTGCCCACCTTTGAAACCATGAAAGCTAAACACATGCTAGTTGGCCCTTCCTTGCAGCCTGCTCAATTTACACATTAGAAGCAGAGATAGCTGGGAGGGGGGAGCGCATAGGAGAGACATGTGAACCGTGCTCGGAGAACCCCAAAAAGCATATTGGGGCTATATGGAATTATGACCCAAAAATGTAGGTACCCTCAAAGTGCACCTCTCACCCAGAGGAACCAGGAGAGTCCAAACTTGGCAGCTCTGGGGTCTTCCCAGACTGGGAAATGGGTTACTAGTCACCTGGAGGGGAGAGAGGTGGGGTGTCACCCATAGAATCGTCCATAAATTCATGGGGGACCCCGCGCAAGTGCCCGGTTTTTCATATTTATTACGCCGGCAAAGTTATGGGCCTCTTTTGTAAAATTAGGGAAAAGTGGCCTGGCCGGCAGCAGGGAGGGGCCACACTGCAGAAGCCCTCCCAAAACCCTCCGTCAGGAACACCCACCGTGCAGCCCTTGGCCAGCGATTGGCTGGGCCAACCCCACTTACCCTCCCACAGAATGGGGCATAAAGGTCAGTGCGCAAGGGGAGAGGAGAGCTTTTTGCCCTGTGGTCACATCGCCGATAGGCTGTCCGTTGGAACGTAAGTTTTTGCCTGGATTTTGCATAGGCAAAATTCAAGATAGTGGCCCAGATTCAGGTAGATTTGCCCATTACTTACACCTGAGCCGCTCAGCTGAATTTCTCTGCGCTGGAGCAATTTTGCCAAATTGCCACCTGATTCAGGAATCGTTTGTTCATTTAATTTGCTCCTGTTTAAGGCAAAGCTGCGGGCGCAAGGCCGTGCAAGTCAACGTGGGTGTGCCCCTATGTAAATGAGGAATTTTCGGCTCAGCAGAGGTTTGCTAGCATAATTTCAGGGCAAATCCTGCTCAGCTGCTTGCACTGAGCAAATAAATAGGAGCAGACTTGCGCAGGTTCTTTGCTGAATTTCATCCTGCTTTTTCCTACCCCCCCTGAGCAAGGAAATTCAGCCCTTTTGCAAGACATGGCACCTCCCAAAGGGACCAAAAAAAGGAAGCCCAACTTTGTGGCTGCAGAGATGGACATCCTGATTGCTGCACTCCAGCAGCATAAGGAAGTCCTATATGGTGCCCAGCGGGCAAACACCACCATTGCCCAAAGGAGGGCTATATATGAAGCCATTGCCCTGGACATCAATGCCCTGGGTAATGAAGTGCGTACCTGGGATGACATCCAGAAGAAATTAAATGATATGAGGCGCAGGGTCCGTGAAAAACTGGCTCTTATCAGGAAGCATACCGGTGGCACGGGAGGTGGTCCGCGATGTATGATCCGGCTCAATCAGGAGGAGCAGCTTATTGCACAAACGTTCGTGCAGGAGCAGGTGGAGGGACTTGAAGGGTACGACTCCACTGTTGGGAACTTGGGGACTGGTAAGTTATTTTTCTTTCATATCTGCTGTGCATCATGGGAGGGGGTACAAGTGAACATATGAGAAGTGTGTTGCACCAGCAAAATATGTCGTTTTGGTGTCATCCACAGGTGGTGATGAGGAAGAAGAAGCTGGGCCGTCTTCGGCTGCGGCTCGACCCAGCCCATCCAGACCAGAGCCAGGGGTCCAGTCAGGCCCCATGGACATTCTGGCTATGCTGGTCCAGGAGGAGATCATACCGGGGCCAAGTATGGAGGAGCAAGTGGTATTGGAGGAGGATTCCTTTTTCCTCATCCAGGAGGACTCTGGCTCCCTCCAGGAGGATACCACCATCCCTGTGCAACCCACCACCCCCCCGCCCAGCACGTCATCCCCCTCCAGGGCAAGCCCCTCCAGGGCAAGCCCCTCCCTTGTGGACCCCTCCCCTTCTCCCTCTGTCCGTGGCCGAGCCTCTCCTCCCAGGAAGGCTCTGTCCAAAACGAGGCATATATCCTCCAGCCTCCGTGACGGTCTGCTGGAGGAGCAGGCCCTGCAGACCCGCCATATAGGGGCCATGGTGGGAGAGGTGCGTCGTCTGGCGGACAGCATGGCATCCACCTCCACCTCTATGCAGCATGCCCTCACCCTGCATGAGGACCGGGACAAACATGTGGCACAGAGCCTGGGGGAAATTAGTGGCAACTCTAAGGCCATAGTCACCTGCTTGGTGGCTCTGGAGACCACACCAGCTTTGTTAAGCAGGATGACAGCTGCGGTGCAGGCCAACACCGCTGCAGTGCAGGAGGAGGCGAGAGTTACCCGCCGGCATCAGCGGGATACCACCACCCGCCAAATGCGGATGTTGGCCCAGACCAACACAATCCTTGCCCGCCTGGCCAACGCCATGGAGGGCATGCAGCCACCACCTGCAAGGAGTGTGGAAGTAGGGGTTGATGCTCCCCCCCCCCCTCCTCCCCCCCACCCCTCCATCCCCACCCCATGCCTCCTCCGCACCACGGAGATTGAGGAGCCAGAGCCGGGGCACCCTTGGCCCAAAGAAAAAAACAAAAAAATAATTTTATGTCTACATTTTTTTGCTCAACACAATATGATTTTTTTTTATTTTTCTATATGCTCAGGGTATGAGATTTTTTTTTTTTAATATGCTCAGGATATGAGTTTTTATATTTATTTGTAGTCCCTACACACGGTGAGGAGTGTATACTACAGTGTGACTGGTGTGTGAATGGGGAGGGGGGGGGGGTGGCACTCCTGCTGGAAAAGGGGTGTCACCCTCTGCCATGTGAAAGGTGTATGAATGGACAGCAACATAATTGGAGCCTTGACGCGGCGTTGCTGCTCCCTAATACCATGGGGTATTGTTGGGTCTAATCCAATTGGGGGTGCATGTGTCGGGTGTGTGCTAGGGACTACAGTGGTGTACATACATGCATTATACTTGTGACAAGATCAGGGTGTGTTTAATGTGCAAAGAGACGTTCCACAAGACCATTCCGGATTGCTCTTCCCTCAGAAGATCCGGTAGTGTTTCTTGGGGGGGGGGGGGTTGCGTGGTTCGGGGGTAAGGTCATTGCGTAGCTCAATGTGCATGCCCCTTCTTTGAGCTAAATTGTGGAGAATACTACATGCCCCTACGATTTGGCATACAAAGTTGGGTGAATACAATAGGGTCCCCCCTGATTTATCCAGACATCTGAATCGAGATTTAAGGATGCCAAATGTGCGCTCCACCACCTCACGGGTACGTGCATGGGCTTCGTTATATCTTTCCTCTCCTGGTGTTTGAGGGTTACGAAATGGGGTCATCATGTGAGGTCCCAGGGCATAGGCAGAGTCACCTGGAAGGGAAAAGACAGGAGGATGTTAGTCGTGCATGTGCCCCTTGTGATGTGTGCATCATGGGGGGGGGGGGGCAGTCATACCTGACACCCATGTCACTCACCAATCAGCCAGCTGTCTCCATACATGTTCTGGTCAAACTCGGTTGGGATGGGGCTGTGTCGGTAAATAAAACTGTCATGGCTTGACCCTGGGTGTTTGGCACGGACATGCCATATGAGGCCATGTGCATCCACAATCATCTGCACATTTATCGAATGCCAATGTTTCCTGTTGCAGTAGATATGCTCGAGGTGCCGGGGGGGGGGGGGGGGGGGGCGTAGTGCCACATGGGTACAATCTATTGCACCCACAGTGCGTGGAAATCTGGCTAATAAATAAAAATCACTGATTGCCTTCTGCCGCACGTCAGCCGTGGTTGGTTTGATAAATTGTGTGCCCATTCGTCTGAGTATTGCAGGGATCACTTGGTGCACACACCTGCTCATGCTGGATTGGGACATCCCCGCCACCACTCCACCTGTGCGCTGAAATGAGCCAGTTGCCAAAAAATGAAGGGTTGCCACTACCTTCACCAGTGGCTGCACTGCCTGTCCCCGATGGGTCGGGCTGCTGATGTCATCCTGCAGGATTGTTACCAACTCAAGGATGACTTCAGGGCTAAAGCGAAACATGCGATACACCTCAGTATCAGTCATCTGAAAAAGGTTGTAGCGCCCTCTGTAAATCCTCTCCCGTGCCCTCCTACGAGTCGACTCAGTCAATAGAATATCAAGAACCATAGCTGCCCCTGGCATGTTGGTGCACAGATGTGAGGTCCCGAAAATTTGGGTGCTCTGCTTGTTCAGATCGTCTGTCTAGGTGCTGCTGAAGTTGCGCGCTCCTTCAGATGACATTTGGCCATCTTTTGCTAACTTGCCCCTGCTTTTAACAGGAGCAAGTTTTCCCAGGGAAAAAAGCTTGCACGCTTCCAGCGCAAGATGCGCATCACACACGCATGTTTCTGAATCATCGGCAGTACCTAATTTGCATATTCGCTGAGGGAATTCCATGAAGGCGCAACTTACACCCCGCGCAAAATTGCACGAAAATTGCGCAGGAACAGCTAGGCTGCGTGCGCGGGAAAATGGCCGCATTTCAGGCTTAACTGGTTTACAGAATCAGCCGCAAATTTGCATAGGAGCAAATCAGTACTTGCGCGGCGCAAATCACACTTGTTCCCGCGCAAGTGCTTCTTGAATCTGGGCCAGTATTTCTCTTTTTATCCCTGTTTATTTTCCACATGATTCCAGCTTGCTATTGTAATATTTTTCTGTAAATTTTTGTATGCATTGTTTGTTTCACTTCTGTGTTACTTATAGTAAAAGATATTTTCATATCTTTTAAATTGTCTCTCTCTTATTGCTCTAAGCCCCACTGCAACAAAGTACTCGTACGCCCTGAAGAGACCTACCTGCTTTATAGTAGACTGATATTAGAGACATAACTGTTTTATGACTCGATTGGGTTAGCTTGTAGCGTGATAGTGGGCTGATCTGTGAGTGGTCCAAACCCCTATCCCTACAATTATAGAGTCGTTCACTCACGAACGTGGTGGCAGCAGAAAATAAGGGGGGTGCAGGATTGACTGTTTGGGTAATTCTGAATCTCCCCCCTGTCGCGGTCCACCCTCGGTTGGGCTTTTCTCCACGCTGGGGCGTCCTGGCGGTCAGAAGTCTGATTTAAACGGGGGTGGTCGTGACAGAATTGGTGGCAGCTAAGTGGGATTGCAGCTTGCTTAGAGCGTCAGTGTGTGGGTTAAGCGATTAGCCTCACACTGAAAAAACCTAACCGTTTTTTAAGAAAGAGACACAGTGCATTTTTTGTTTATACATACATAGCAGCTGGAAGTGTACCCCAACCCCTCTTTGTTTTTCTTTCCTTTCTTTTATTTGGCAACAATGAGTGCACCACAGGGCCCTCAAACCAGAGGTATGCTGAAGTTATTGGATGGAGGAAACTCAGATGCCACTGAGTTGGATAACCCCTCCCAGGCTGAGGGTGACGAACTGGGAAACGGACATCCTGCTGAGCCTTGCAGTTCTCCAGCTGAGCATAGCTCTGTTTCTATGCCATCCCTAAGTGTTATGGACCAGCTACTCCACACTAACCCGGACTTGTATTTTCGGCTGCTGGAGGCGCGTCGGGCGGAACGTGAGGCTGCCCAACGTCATGAACTGGCAATGGCCCAATTACAGCTTCAAAGGCCGGACCGGGCTGCTGCTTCCACAGGACCATCCCTGGTGGTCAAGCCAAAACTGCCTGTGATGGAGTCAGAGAACTGTGACATTGACATCTTCCTGCATGCTTTTGAGACCTCATGCCATCAGTACCAAGTCCCAGAGCCACAGTGGGCGGGACACCTTATGCCTGCGCTGAAGGGAAAAGCCATAGAGGCCCTTGTTGGACTACCCTTTGCAGAGAGGGCCAGTTACAAGGCCATCAAAAATGCTATCCTAGCCAAGTACATGCTTACCCCAGAGACTTACCGTTTGAAATTCCGGTCCCTGAGGAGAGGGCCTGAGGATACATTTACGGACTATCTTGGCAAATTGCAGACCATCTTCAAACAGTGGTCTGATCCCCTCACCCAGGACACCAAGCAGTCCCTGGCTGATCTGATGGTCCGGGAACAGTTTGTCGCCAATGGACCCCCTGATGTGCAAAAGTATGTCTGTGAGCACAAGCCAAAGTATGCGCGGGAGGCGGCCGAGTTAGCTGATGAATTCCTCACTATGCCCAGCACTCGGGCCTCCAAGGACGCTTTGTCACATTTGGGAGGAAACCCTTCCCCTGTTTCCTCCTCACGGCCCTTCCAGCGACCCTTCCAGAGGCCTGCTCAGCGACCTGACGGAGCCAAGCCAGCCTCAGCGGAGATCCGGACCTGCTACCGGGTCCACAAGCCGGGTCACCTCAGCCGCGAATGCCCAGAGCAGAAGGGAAGTCCACAATCATCAACTGGCAGGCCCACCAGCAACCCAACCAGCACATCTGTCCGCAAGCCGCCCGGAGTTTTCCTCGTCGGGAAGGAGATCCAGCGCCCAGCGGACAATATGCAAGTCGTTACCGTGGGTAACCGATGCACCACTGGACTGTTGGACTCGGGAGCCCAGGTAACTTTAGTCCGTCCAGAGATGGTGGACGAAAAGGACCTCATTCCAGGAAGAACCCTCTCGCTCACTGGCGTTGGAGGGCCGTTCCCCAAGGTACCCCTGGCTCGTGTTTATCTGGACTGGGGTGTCGGGAGTGGAATGAGGGAGGTGGGTGTCATGGCTGACATACCCACGAATGTCCTGCTCGGAACTGATCTGGGCAGGATGCAGGCATGCTATGTGCTGCCTGGTACCACACAGGACTCCTCTGGACTTCCGGGACATTCCAGGGTACCTACCCGAGATGTGAGTGAGGGTGAGGTATCCTGGGGGAATGTACGGGCGGGGGAGGCTGACTTGTGTGGGAGGGAATCTCTGGAGGAGGGAGATTCGGAGACATTTGCAGCAGAGGGCTCACAGGTAATCGGGAAAGTATGTATTGATTCAGGGAACCAGGACAGTGAATGTGGTAATACTTGCAATGTATCTGTGGGTAATGTTGGTGAAACTAATGCAAATGTCGTGTGTAATGATGGGTCTGTTCTGGCGGTCACCCGCAGCGCTTCGAAAGTGACAGCTGTCCGGCCGTCCAGGTCGGAGCAGGTAGGAGCCATTGCTCCGACCTGTTCTGACCCCATGGACCGGGCAGCTGCAGGCCCCAGACCTCTGTCCACGTTTGCCACGGGACAGTTGTCTGACTCCTGGGGAACCGCTTTTGAACAGGCGTTGCGGAGCGACCCCAGCCTGGTACAACTCAGAAGTGCCGCTGAGAGCCACCCTGCGGAGGGGGCTACGCACAGGGTCTTCTGGGAGAATGGTAGGTTGTACCAGGAAGCGGTACTCCCAGGTGGGGGTGGAAGTGATCCGGCCTACAGGCGGATGATTGTCCCTACCCAATACCGAGGACAATTGCTGCGTGTGGCGCACGAGATCCCTTTGGCTGGTCACCTGGGGGTTAAAAGGACCAGGTCCCGTTTGTTGTACAACTTCTACTGGCCTGGTATAAGCTCAGACGTAGCGCGGTACTGTCGGTCTTGTGACACCTGTCAGCGTGTCGGCAAGACGGACGACGTGTCCCGTGCCCCGCTAAATCCTTTGCCCATAATTGAGGAACCTTTCCAGAGAGTGGCTGTGGACATCATTGGTCCCCTCGCTATCCCGAGTAATATGGGCAAACGATTTATACTGACAGTGGTCGATTATGCCACTCGATACCCCGAGGCTGTGGCATTGTCCTCCACCCGGGCAGACAAAGTTGCGGATGCCCTGCTGGGGATATTCGCACGCGTCGGCTTCCCGGCCGAAATGCTGACCGACCAAGGCCCACAGTTCATGTCTGACCTTATGCAGGGCCTTTGTAGAAAAATGCGGATGGAGCATATTGTGTCCAGTCCATACCATCCGCAGACCAATGGCCTGTGTGAGCGATTCAACGGGACCCTGAAGCAAATTCTGCGCACATTTGTGGAGTCCCAGGGTAGAGACTGGGAGCGATATCTGCCCCACCTGCTTTTTGCCTACAGGGAAGTCCCACAGGAGTCCACGGGTTTCTCTCCTTTTGAACTCCTGTACGGGAGACGTGTAAGGGGCCCCCTGGACCTCATTAGGGAGTCCTGGGAAGGCCCAAGTGTCAGCCTTGACCAATCTGTGGTTGACTATGTGCTGCGATTCAGGGCTAAGATGGAGTCCCTGGTCAAACAGGTGGCAGAGAACATGGCACAGGCGCAACGTACCCAAAAACGCTGGTACGATCGCCATGCCAGGGAAAGGACCTACCAGGAGGGGGACCAGGTGTACGTGCTGCTTCCCCTGAGACAAAACAAACTTCAGGCTGCATGGGAGGGCCCTTACCCCATACTTCAGTGTAAGGACAGGATCCACTAT
Organism: Bufo bufo; assembly: GCF_905171765.1. Classification (NCBI taxonomy): domain Eukaryota; kingdom Metazoa; phylum Chordata; class Amphibia; order Anura; family Bufonidae; genus Bufo; species Bufo bufo. The sequence continues at coordinate 631,101,888 of NC_053391.1, forward strand.
GTGGTTGACATGAGGGAGAGGGGACACAGAACCTTCCATGTAAACATGCTAAAAAGACACCATGAGCGCCCAGCACATGTCCTGGCAGTATGTAGCATGCCTGAGGGAGAGAAGGTGGACCCTCTAAGGGACCTGCTTGAGGACACTAGGGAGGCGGGGGGTGGGTGGAGTATCAATCCTGATATTTCACCTACTCAGAGCAGCCAGCTCTGGGAGGTGCTGGCGGAATACGCCAGCACCTTCTCCGGCAGGCCTTCCAGGCTCTGAAAAATGCCCTAAGTAGTGCCCCTGTATTGCAGGCCCCCGACTTCAAGCGCAGTTTCGTGGTCCAGACCGACGCCTCGGACTTTGGCCTAGGTGCCGTTCTGAGCCAAGTAGATCAGGCCGGGGAGGAGCATCCTGTCCTATACCTGAGCAGGAAGTTACTACCCCGGGAGGTTGCCTACGCCACCATCGAGAAAGAGTGCCTAGCCATAGTTTGGGCCTTGGGGAAACTCCAGCCGTACCTGTACGGCCGGAAGTTCACCGTGATCACAGATCACAATCCCTTGCACTGGTTGAATCGTGTCTCTGGGGAGAATGGTAAACTGCTGCGTTGGAGTCTAGCTCTCCAGCAACACGATTTCACCATACAGCATCGGAAAGGCTCCTTGCACGCGAACGCGGATGGGCTGTCTCGGCAAGGAGGTGAACCACTCACCTTAGCGGAGGTGGGCGTGGCCGCGACGGGCAGGATCGATTGATCCCACACTTGCTGCCATCTAAGGGGGGAGGTGTGACGCGATGTCACGTCCCTGTCCGGATCTTATTAAAAAAATGACTGTCAGTTTAGAAAAATTAACCACATCTAATCTGGAAACAGGACGTCCATATATGGTCGTTCCTGTAGCCCTTTGGAGACCACAGACTCTAATCACCCCCTGCTGAGATCACCTGACACCTTGGAAAGCTTCTAAGGACAGACCCCAGCCCATGCGTCTCCTGCCCACCTTTGAAACCATGAAAGCTAAACACATGCTAGTTGGCCCTTCCATGCAGCCTGCTCAATTTACACATCAGAAGCAGAGATAGCTGGGAGGGGGGAGCGCATAGGAGAGACATGTGAACCGTGCTCGGAGAACCCCAAAAAGCATATTGGGGCTATATGGAATTATGACCCAAAAATGTAGGTACCCTTAAAGTGCACCTCTCACCCAGAGGAACCAGGAGAGTCCAAACTTGGCAGCTCTGGGGTCTTCCCAGACTGGGAAATGGGTTACTAGTCACCTGGAGGGGAGAGAGGTGGGGTGTCACCCATAGAATCGTCCATAAATTCATGGTGGACCACGCACAAGTGCCCGGTTTTTCATATTTATTACGCCGGCAAAGTTATGGGCCTCTTTTGTAAAATTAGGGAAAAGTGGCCTGGCCGGCAGCAGGGAGGGGCGAAGAAGCCCTCCCAAAACCCTCCGTCAGGAACACCCACCGTGCAGCCCTTGGCCAGCGATTGGCTGGGCCAACTCCCCTTACCCTCCCACAGAATGGGGCATAAAGGTCAGTGCGCAAGGGGAGAGGAGAGCTTTTTGCCCTGTGGTCACATCGCCGATAGGCTGTCCGTTGGAACGTAAGTTTGTGCCTGGATTTTGCATAGGCAAAATTCAAGATAGTATTTCTCTTTTTATCCCTGTTTATTTTCCACATGATTCCAGCTTGCTATTGTAATATTTTTCTGTAAATTTTTGTATGCATTGTTTGTTTCACTTCTGTGTTACTTATAGTAAAAGATATTTTCATATCTTTTAAATTGTCTCTCTCTTATTGCTCTAAGCCCCACTGCAACAAAGTACTCGTACGCCCTGAAGAGACCTACCTGCTTTATAGTAGACTGATATTAGAGACATAACTGTTTTATGACTCGATTGGGTTAGCTTGTAGCGTGATAGTGGGCTGATCTGTGAGTGGTCCAAACCCCTATCCCTACAATTATAGTCGTTCACTCACGAACGTGGTGGCAGCAGAAAATAAGGGGGGTGCAGGATTGACTGTTTGGGTAATTCTGAATCTCCCCCCTGTCGCGATCCACCCTCGGTTGGGCTTTTCTCCACGCTGGGGCGTCCTGGCGGTCAGAAGTCTGATTTAAACGGGGGTGGTCGTGACAGTTGTCTACAAAGAATATCAAACTGAAGGTTCCCTCCTGGAAGTTGGGTCCTAAGTTTATTGAGCCTTACAAGATCTTGTCCGTCATCAATCCCGTTGCCTTCCGTCTTGATCTTCCTCAGACTTGGAAGATCCATAATGTTTTTCACAAGTCCCTATTAAAACCTTATGTCCAACCCACTGTACCCTCCTCTTTGCCTCCTCCTCCGACTATTGTTGATGGAAATCTTGAATTTCAGGTCTCTAGGATTGTGGATTCCCGCATTATCAGCGGTTCTCTTCAGTACCTCGTTCATTGGGAGAGTTATGGTCCTGAGGAGAGGATGTGGGTCCCAGTGGTGGACATTAAGGCCACTCGTCTCATCAGGGCTTTCCATAGGTCTCATCCTGAGAAGGTGGGCTCTGAGCGTCCGGAGTCCACCCGTAGAGGGAGGGGTACTGTCACCGCCAGTTCTGTGAGAAGGTCTGGCAGACGTTCTTCTCTACCTCTTGTTGTCACGGAACCATGAACCAGACGTACAACAAGAGATAAGTGAAAATAAGAAGGCTTTATTGAAAATAAAGCTGTAAAGCAAAAGTCCAAACGGATGGTGAAACCGAGCAGAGTCTTTGCAAAGCCAGAGGTCAGGAACCAGAAGGGTAGTCAGACGAAGCCAGGATCAGGAACCAGCAGGGTAGTCAGACGAAGCCAGGATCAGGAACCAGCAGGGTAGTCAGACGAAGCCAGGATCAGGAACCAGCAGGGCAGTCAGACGAAGCCAGGATCAGGAACCAGAAGGGTAGTCAGACGAAGCCAGGATCAGGAACCAGAAGCAGCAGCAGTCTTAGAAGCATGTGAACACAAGAGGACCAAGCAAGGAACTGAAGCCACAGACCTCCTATATATATGAGCTAGGCATCCAGCTCCTCCCAGGGGAAGGAGGAGCCGCAGGGTGGAAGGCTACAAGAAACCCAGAAACCAAGATGGCCGCCAGCACATGTCAAACGAAGGAGAGCAGCAAGCAGGTAAGACCATGACAGTACCTCCCCCTCAAGGGCCCCTCCTCCGCGGAGCACAAAACGGTTTCTGAGGGAAGCGTGCGTGGAAGGCTCGGAGCAAGGCAGGAGCATGGACATCTGCGGAGGGAACCCAGGAACGCTCCTCTGGACCATAACCACGCCAATGGACCAAAAACTGCAACCGACCGCGGACCAGGCGTGAGTCCAGGATATTGCTCACCTCATATTCCTCACGATTGCCCACTTGGACCGGACGAGGCCGAGGAACCGAGGAAGTGAAACGATTACACACCAGTGGCTTCAACAGGGAGACATGAAACACGTTGGAGATCCGCATGCCAGGAGGAAGCGCAAGGGCATAGGCTACCGGGTTTACCCTGCGAAGCACTCGGAAGGGACCAACAAAGCGAGGCGCCAGCTTGGGAGTAGGGCACTCGAAGGTTGAGGTTGCGGGTGGACAACCATACACGGTCTCCGACCTGGTAGGAAGGAGCAGGCGCTCGTCTGCGATCAGCCTGGAGTCTCTGGCGCTGCGCAGAGACCTCAAGGGACTTCTGGATCTGTACCCAAGAAGCACGTAGGACGGAAAGGTGATCCTCCACAGCCGGAATATCCTGGGGAGAGAATACCTCCGGTAACACGGCAGGTTGGAATCCATAATTGGCCATGAAGGGAGACGTCCCAGAGGAAGAGTTCACCGCCGTGTTCCTGGCAAACTCAGCCCAAGGCAGGAGGTCAACCCAATTGTCTTGGTGATCGGAGACATAGCAACGAAGGAATTGCTCCAAGGCCTGATTGGATCGTTCTGCAGCCCCATTGGACTGAGGGTGGTAGGCCGAGGAGAAGGAGAGATGAATCCCCAACTGGGAGCAAAAGGCGCGCCAGAACCTGGACACAAACTGACTCCCCCGATCCGACACAATCTCCTTAGGCAAACCGTGCAACCGGAAGACCTCCCTGGCAAAAATCGTGGCCAACTCTTGTGCAGAGGGTAACTTCTTGAGAGGAACACAGTGGCACATTTTGGAAAACCGATCCACAATCATGAGAATGACCGTATGGCCTCGGGATGCAGGGAGGTCCACAATGAAATCCATCCCCAGGTGTGACCATGGACGCTCCCCGGTGGCTATGGGTTGCAGAAGGCCCAACGGAAGTTGCCGAGGGGACTTACTCTGGGCACAAACGGAGCATGCCGCTACATATGCGGCGATGTCGGAACGTAGGGAAGGCCACCAGAACAGACGTGAAACAGCCCAGGACAGCTGATTCTTTCCAGGATGCCCCGCGGTCTTGGAGTTATGGTAGGTTCGCAACAACCGAGTGCGCAACTCCTCAGGCACAAAACATCTGCCGTTGGGTCTCCCAGAGGGAGCACCAGATTGAGCCGCCAAAATCTGCTCACCCAGGGGAGAGGTCAGGCTGGTGCGAATGGTGGCCAGGATCTGATTCGGAGGTATGACCGAAGTCGGAATCGACTCCTCCCTGGACAGCTCGGAGTACTGCCGTGATAAGGCATCCGCCCTGATGTTCTTGGAACCGGGTAGGTAGGAGACCACGTAATTAAAACGTGACAAGAACAGAGCCCATCTGGCCTGACGTGGTGTCAATCTCTTGGCCTCAGAAAGGTAGGTCAGATTCTTGTGGTCCGTCAGGATGAGAACCGGAACCACCGAACCCTCGAGCAAGTGCCTCCATTCTTTAAGGGCCTGCACGATGGCCAATAACTCCCTGTCACCAATCTGATAGTTGCACTCCGCGGAAGACAGTTTCCGGGAGTAAAACCCACAAGGAAGCAGAGGACCCTCTGGTGTTCTACGCTGAGACAGAAGGGCGCCTACTCCCGTCTCAGACGCGTCCACCTCGAGGACAAAGGGCAACCCAGGGTTGGGATGCGACAGAATCGGAGCCGACACAAAGGCGGACTTTAGGGCCTCAAAAGCTCGGATGGCCTCGAGCGGCCAGACCTGGGAATTACTGCCCTTCCTGGTCAGATCCGTGAGAGGCTTGGCCAGCATGGAAAAGTCCCTGATGAACTTCCGATAATAATTGGCGAAGCCCAAAAAGCGCTGCAGGGAACGAAGACCACTGGGCTGGGGCCACTGTAAGACAGCCGAAACCTTCTCAGGATCCATGGAGAACCCCTCAGCGGAAATGATGTAACCTAAGAAGGTTACCTGGGATCGGTGAAATTCGCATTTCTCAAGCTTACCGAACAGCTTGTTCTCTCGTAACCGTTGCAACACTCGTCTGACATCCAGAATGTGGGCCTCCATTGATTCAGAATATACCAAGATGTCATTCAAATAGACTACCACACACTGCTGCAACAGGTCACGGAAAACATCGTTGATGAATTCCTGAAAGACTGCGGGCGCATTGCACAACCCAAAGGGCATAACCAAGGATTCGTAATGACCGGTCCTGGTGTTAAACGCGGTCTTCCACTCATCGCCCGCCTTGATCCTTACCAGGTTATATGCCGCCCTCAGGTCGAGTTTGGTAAAGACCGTGGCCCCTTTAAGGCGATCGAACAGCTCGGAAATCAAGGGTATCGGGTAAGCGTTCTTGATCGTGATGCGATTGAGACCCCTGTAATCGATGCAAGGCCTCAACTCACCTCCCTTCTTTTTCACAAAGAAAAATCCAGCCCCTGCCGGGGACGAAGATTTGCGAATGTGTCCGCGTGAAAGCACCTCCCTCACGTACTCCTCCATGGCCTCATTCTCCACTACCGACAGTGGATAGACTTTGCCACGAGGAGGAACGGCACCAGATTGTAACTCTATGGCACAATCATATGGGCGGTGCGGAGGTAGGGCAACCGCGCGCACCTTATCGAATACATCCCGGTACTCCTCATATTCAGGAGGCAACAGAGAGTCTGAGGAAGTACACAGCAACTTGACAGACCCATGGATGCAACTAGCCCCACACTGCGGTGACCACGAGAGGATCTCGACCGATCTCCAATCGAAAGTCGGATTATGCTTCTGGAGCCAGGGGTACCCCAAGACCACCGAGTAGTGTGGAGACGAAATAACCTGGAGGCAGACCGACTCTCTGTGAACGGCACCAATGGCTATCCCCACTGGAAGGGTCTCATGAGTCACGTGTGGCGGCAGAAGGGGTCTGCCGTCTATCGCCTCAAGAGCCAGTGGGGAACCTCGAGCCTGCAGAGGAATGGAATTGGCGGCAGCGAACACACTATCAATGAACAAACCACCAGCACCAGAGTCCACCAACGCCTGGGTCGTCACCGAGCCCCCGACCCAGGAGAGGACAACAGTGATCAGTGGTTTGTCAACACGGGAAACCGGGGACGAGGAGACTCCACCCAAGATCTGCCCCCGACAGGATCTCAGGGTACGAGCGTTTCCCGGACGGTTCGGACATGCCAACCGAAAATGCCCACCGAGACCACAGTACATGCATCGGCCCTCACATCTCCGGAGTGCCCTCTCCCCCTCGGACAGGCGAGCAAACCCCAGCTGCATGGGTTCACCCCCAGACAAGTCATCCCCAGGAGGCGTGGGAGGAGAGGGAGGCACGGGTGGGACAGCAAACGTAGGCACCAATCTGTTAGAAGACCTCCGCAGGTTCTCCTTAAAGGAAGGTCTCTCCCTGAGTCTGGTGTCAATCAAAATCAGGAAAGAAATAAGAGACTCGAGCTCAACTGGTAGGTCCTTAGCTGCAACCTCATCCTTCAAGGCATCCGAGAGACCATGAGAGAAAGCAGCGACCAGAGCCTCATTATTCCAGCCCACCTCTGCTGCCAGGGTAAGAAACTCAATGGCGTATTCAGCTACGGATCGTGAACCCTGTCTGATGGACATAAGGAGCTTCGCAGCAGAGGCAGCACGAGCCGGCACATCGAATACCTTCCGAAGAGAAGCAACAAAACCGGAAAACTCGGGAACCACCGGATTGTTGTTCTCCCATAAAGGGCTGGCCCAGGCCAAGGCCTTGTCCGAGAGCAGCGAGATCAAGAAGCCCACCTTTGATCTCTCAGTAGGAAAGGCATGTGGCAGCAACTCGAAATAAATGCCCACCTGGTTAAGGAAACCTCGGCACTGAGTTGGCTCTCCCCCAAAGCGCTGTGGAAGAGGGGCAGAACCGGTCATACCCCGAAACACCGCAGGCGCAACAACAGGTGTCGGGGTAGACTCTGGCGCAACAACCGGAGCGGCAGTAGGAGCGAGCCCAGGAGCGACAACCGACCCATCGGCAACGGGAGCGAAATGAGCCGTGCGTTCAAGCAGGGTTTGCAACGCCACAGCGAACCGACCCAACAGGTGATCCTGCTGATCAAGTCTGGCAACCAGCGTAGGTAGCGAGGATGGCCCTGTACCGTCAGAATTCATGGCTTGGTCCTAATGTCACGGAACCATGAACCAGACGTACAACAAGAGATAAGTGAAAATAAGAAGGCTTTATTGAAAATAAAGCTGTAAAGCAAAAGTCCAAACGGATGGTGAAACCGAGCAGAGTCTTTGCAAAGCCAGAGGTCAGGAACCAGAAGGGTAGTCAGACGAAGCCAGGATCAGGAACCAGCAGGGTAGTCAGACGAAGCCAGGATCAGGAACCAGCAGGGTAGTCAGACGAAGCCAGGATCAGGAACCAGCAGGGTAGTCAGACGAAGCCAGGATCAGGAACCAGAAGGGTAGTCAGACGAAGCCAGGATCAGGAACCAGAAGCAGCAGCAGTCTTAGAAGCATGTGAACACAAGAGGACCAAGCAAGGAACTGAAGCCACAGACCTCCTATATATATGAGCTAGGCATCCAGCTCCTCCCAGGGGAAGGAGGAGCCGCAGGGTGGAAGGCTACAAGAAACCCAGAAACCAAGATGGCCGCCAGCACATGTCAAACGAAGGAGAGCAGCAAGCAGGTAAGACCATGACACTTGTATGATGTTCTTTGTTTTGGTTTCACTTTCTCATCTCTTTTGTGTCACAGTCGTTACCTCTGGCTGTGACCTTCCGTCCTTGCTCGTTTGGCGCTCCTCGCTGAAGTTTCGTTCCTGTGTTATTTGTGGTTCTTTATGGGTTAACTCCCCTGTGTGCCTATTAGGAGTTAATCCTCTAAGTCTGCTCCATGGGTGTGGCTTCTCTGCTGCACCCATGGAACCTGTATATAAGGCTGAGGTTTCCTCAGTTCTGTGTCAGCTCTCCTGGTGTGTGTTGTCTTGTCCTGCTCCTGTTTGTACTCACTCTCCCATGCTGCTGACCCATGGGATCCGTGTCTGTCTGTGCTCTGTGGGTTTCCTACTTGTTCATTCCCGTCCTCTTTAATGTCCTCTTTCCTGTGTTTCTGTTATCTGTCCTGCCAGTTATGTTTTAATCACCTTGTGTATTCATATTCTCTGTTCAGCAAGCCCTTGCTGCACCTTTCTTTGCAGCAGAGTGCCATGGGTAAGGCCATGCAGTTTACTACTGGTGGAGCAAGTCCTTCTCTGCTCATTGTCACTCCTGTTTCCTTGCTATGTACTCCTGCTTGTGTTATTAGTTGCCCTGTTTGTATTTGCCTGTCTATGTTATGTATGCCTATGTGCCGTAGGTACCTTCTGGTACCTGTTGTCCATTTGTTCCTGCTGTCACTGTCTAGTTCACGCTCCAGAGTGGACCCTGGCAACTTCCTGCTGCAAAGCCTAACCCTACCATCTGGGGCCCTAGTGAATACCAGGAGTTGCTTAGTCACGCCCCTCTGGAATATTACTAGACAGTGGCGCAGTGGGGGTTTTCTCCCACTGTGCTGATGGTACATAGAGCTCATGTTTTGTCTGTGCTGCCTTCCCTGGTTTTTGTTTGTGCAATAAACTCTTTTGTGTCTGTACCTGATTTCCGTTTGTTTATTGCTTGACGACGTGGTGGTCTCTCCTGCTCGTGACACTTTGCTTCTGCCAGGTGTCACTCATTTAGACTAATCGTCTTCCTTTATATTCCCTCCCAAACTGCCTCACTTTGCGGTTTATATTACTTCCTGGATGAAGTGTTCATTGCTGGAGGCTGCTTCTGCTGTTTGCTCAGATAAGTCCTTTACTTTATTGTGTTTCCTTGCTGCATTGATTCTAGGTGACCCTGACTCCGTCCGTATTAAGTGCAGGGAGCCGGTGGTCGTGTCCCCTCACTATAATAGGGTTTACAGGTGTCACACAGACTTAGGTATGTGGGCATTCAATCGTCTACCATCGAGACCCTTGCATGTGCATAGCAGTCAGTTAGGGAGAGCTCTTAGGGTTTTATAGGGCTCACCTATAAGCTCCTTAGTTTGGGATCAAGCCAGTCGCTCGTTTATTCATAAGTTCCAGCTATCTGCAAACTTCACCCGTGACAATGAGATAGGGCAGAAGAAGGTTCCAGTCCCTCCCATCCTTAGACACCACTCTTTTTAACATGGTTTTTAATGTTTGAATAAATCTTTCTACCAGGCCATCCGTTTTATATGGAGCAACTTACAGAGTTTCCTCATGACCTTGGACATAAAAGGGGTCCCTTGGTCAGTCAGAACCTCTTTAGGTAGTCCCACTAGGGAAAAAAATCTCCATTAACTCCTTAGCTATGCACTTGGCTCATGTATGACGCAGTGGCACCGCCTCCGGGTACCGAGTGGCGTAGTCGAGGACTACTAAGAAATATTGGTGCCCTCTAGCGGACTTCGGTACTGGGTCTATGAGATCCATAGCGATTCACTTGAACGGGACCTCGATAATTGGGAGAGGTACCAGGGGGCTCAAAAAATGTGGCTGGGGGCTATTTATCTGGCAGTTTGGGCAAGACTTACAAAACTCTTCTACCTTTCTGAACACACTGGGCCAGTAAAACATGGCACACATCCTGAACTTAGTTGTGCAGTGATTCGTTGCCAAATACCCCTGGGTCCAGGAGGTCTTGCGGCAGGCCAGGAAAATCTCTGGCCATTTTTGATCTTACACGGCCATGGATCACCTTGCTGACGTTCAGCGGCGACACCACTTGCCTGTCAGACGTCTGATTTGTGATTGCCCGACACGCTGGAACTCCACCTTGTATATGCTTGATAGGCTGCTCCAGCAGAAGCGTGCCGTTAACGACTACCTGTACGAACTCTGCAGCAGGACAGGTTCTGACTAGCTTGTTTTTTTTTCACGGCGCCAGTGGCTGCTCATGCGCGACGCATGCAGATTTCTGCGACCATTTGATGAGATCACCAAACTGGTCAGTCGCAGCCAGGGCGCCATCAGTGACATCGTACCATACGCCTTCTTTCTGGAGTGTGCATATTGTCGTGTCATTGATCAAGCCATCGAGGAGCAGGAGCAGGAAGATGAGTAAGTCGCAATGCTGAATGAATTCTCAGGGGGGCTACTCCATCTGAGACAAGTCAGCAGGAGTCTGAAGAGGAGTCAGAGGAGGATGGTGGATGGGGGAGGAGAAGGAGCAAGAAGTGCAGGCTTTAAACTTTTCTGGGATCCCTGGTGTTGTCCGTGGATGGGGGAGGAGATCGAGGATGACGCTTCCACTTCCAATTTAGTGCAAATGGGGGCCTTCATCCTCCAGTGTTTGAAGAGGGACCCCTGTATAAAAAGCATAAAGGGCAAGGACCAGTACTAAGTGGCAACGTACTTAGACCCCCGGTACAAACACAAAATAGCAGACATGTTACCAGCATAATAGAGGGCTGTCCGAATGCAGCATTTCCAGGCCTTGCTTCGAGAGACGCTGCATTCTGCTGTTGCTGGCCCTGGCAGAGGAATTTCCACCCACAGAGAAACAGTTGCGAGTACCAATCCTACAGCGCATGCAAAAAGAGGGCGGTTTGAAGATGTGTTGGTCAATTCGGATATGAGATCATTCTTGCAGCCAACCCATCGACAGCAACCGTTCGGATCCAGCCTCAGGGAACACCTACAGTCGTGGCCAAAAGTTTTGAGAATGACACAAATATTCGTTTTCACAAAGTTTGCTGCTAAACTGCTTTTAGATCTTTGTTTCAGTTGTTTCTGTGATGTAGTGAAATATAATTACACGCACTTCATACGTTTCAAAGGCTTTTATCGACCATTACATGACATTTATGCAAAGAGTCAGTATTTGCTGTGTTGGCCCTTCTTTTTCAGGACCTCTGCAATTTGACTGGGCATGCTCTCAATCAACTTCTGGGCCAATTCCTGACTGATAGCAACCCATTCTTTCATAATCACTTCTTGGAGTTTGTCAGAATTAGTGGGTTTTTGTTTGTCCACTCGCCTCTTCAGGATTGACCACAAGTTCTCAATGGAATTAAGATCTGGGGAGTTTCCAGGCCATGGACCCAAAATGTCAACGTTTTGGTCCCTGAGCCACTTAGTTATCACTTTTGCTTTATGGCACGGTGGTCCATCGTGCTGGAAAATGCATTGTTCTTCACCAAACTGTTGTTGGATATTTGGAAGAAGTTGCTGTTGGAGGGTGTTTTGGTACCATTCTTTATTCATGGCTGTGTTTTTGGGCAAAATTGTGAGTGAGCCCACTCCCTTGGATGAGAAGCAACCCCACACATGAATGGTCTCAGGATGCTTTACTGTTGGCATGACACAGGACTGATGGTACCGCTCACCTTTTCTTCTCCGGACAAGCCTTTTTCCAGATACCCCAAACAATCGGAAAGAGGCTTCAACGGAGAATATGACTTTGCCCCAGTCCTCAGCAGTCCATTCACCATACTTTCTGTTCCTGGTGTTTTTTTTGGAGAGAAGTGGCTTCTTTGCTGCCCTTCTTGACACCAGGCCATCTTCCAAAAGTCTTCGCCTCACTGTGCATGCAGATGTGCTCACACCTGCCTGCTGCCATTCCTGAGCAAGCTCTGCACTGGTGGCACTCCGATCCTGCAGCTGAATCCTCTTTAGGAGACGATCCTGGCGCTTGCTGGACTTTCTTGGACGCCCTGAAGCCTTCTTAACTAGAATTGAACCTCTTTCCTTGAAGTTCTTGATGATCCTATACATTGTTGATTGAGGTGCAATCTTAGTAGCCACAATATCCTTGCCTGTGAAGCCATTTTTATGCAACGCAATGATGGCTGCACGCGTTTCTTTGCAGGTCACCATGGTTAACAAAGGAAGAACAATGATTTCAAGCATCACCCTCCTTTTAACATGTCAAGTCTGCCATTTTAACCCAATCAGCCTGACATAATGATCTCAAGCCTTGTGCTCGTCAACATTCTCACCTGAGTTAACAAGACGATTACTGAAATGATCTCAGCAGGTCCTTTAATGACAGCAATGAAATGCAGTGGAAAGTTTTTATTGGGATTAAGTTAATTTTCGTGGCAAAGAAGGACTATGCAATTCATCTGATCACTCATCATAACATTCTGGAGTATATGTAAATTTCTATTATAAAAACTTAAGCAGCAACTTTTCCAATTTCCAATATTTATGTAATTCTCAAAACTTTTGGCCACGACTGTAGACCGACAGGTGTCTGACTACATCGGGTTAACGGCCGATGTGGACGCTCTGAGAAGTGAGGAACCCCTTGACTACTGGGTGTGCAGGCTTGACCTGTGGCCAGAGCTCGCACAATTTGCCATGGAACTCTTGGCTTGCCCCTCATCCAGTGTGCTGTCCGAAAGGACGTTCAGCGCAACAGGGGGGATTGTGACCGATAAACGCACCCGCCTAGCTCACGACAGTGTGGACTACCTCACATTTATAAAAATAAATGAGGCATGGATCTTGGAGGACACCTGTGACGACCACGTTTAATTGAATTTCCTCATGCCAGCCCACACATATCCGCCACCACACAGAACAAATAATGGTCCCTGTCTTATGTAAATACAGCCGCATAAAAGGCCTTTTCTGTCCGGAGAATGCCTAATGTTTTGGACCTTGGAGGAATTCAACACCTGTGACGACCACGTGTTATCGAATTTTAACTATTATCATTTGGGGTTTTTTCAAGAGGGGGATTTCGCCATGTTTTTAATCCAATTTAATATTTTTTGTTCTTTTAAACATATTTATTTGACATGTATTTGTACTGGCCTGCAGTAAAATTGATATCCAACGTCTAAAATACCTCCAGCCACTATAGGGAGCCGCAAGGGTCCGTCATTGACGGAAGATATGTGTCACCGAGGGTCCTGGCCTGTTTGCTGTTAGTATGGCTGCAAAGCCGATCCGGGCTGGCTCTTACTGGGAGTAGCCAAAGTGCTTAGTGGGTGGTTTCTCCCCACGTTCCAGGCCGGGTCTTTACTGGCCTATATCAAACCTGGCCAGCAGTCTTAGCTGGGTGTGGATTCCTGTGTGTTTGGGAACTGAGAACTTATGTTGTGCTAAAAGGCTGAGAGACACCTGCTGGGAAGCAGGCGCTAAAGCCTACTGTGGAATGCTGGTGGAAAAACTGCTGATCAGGTGCTGCAACGGCTGCAAACCGTTACTTTTTGTACTTCCTTATGTGTGAATAAAACACTGAACTGTTAGTTAAAGACTTTGTGGTTGCCTCTGTACTGTCCTCTAGCCTGTGTACCAGAGCAAATCCCCAAAATTGCTGTCGTATGCGGGCAAACGCAGTGAGGCAGGCCGGAAGGCCGAAAAGTTTTTTGTTTTCCCGAGCACAAGTGCATGTCCTATATTAAAAATATACACTAAAAAGACCTAAAACGAATAAAATTACTAAAATGCCCTGATTGTGTAGATGTAAGTACAAAAACGCATATATCAAAATATAAGACCTCCTAGGATATAAGTAACAGCAATAGCTAGATGGTGTGGAGCCTAATCAGTCCTATTGAGGATAATGTCTCTATAGTGGCATAAATCGCCAAACTGTTAGATCTCCTATACAATGTCCACAGTTTATGTGTTCAGTTGTTCCGGATCCAATAGGGATGTCCACCAGTTGTAATAATTGCAGTACTGTTGCTGCTGGGGGATATCACTCCCCTATATATAATATTTACTATAACAGTCCTTTGGCCGGTTTGTATTATGGCCTTGACATAGAATCTGTTGGAGGTAAATATCGCTTACCCATAGGCGAATGTTGCAAACAGTCCGGTTTGGCCGCTCGCTGTGCCGCTCGCTTGTAGCGTCCTGGGCGGGTTTACAGCAGTCAGGCTCTGGTCACTCGCTGCACCGTTCACTCTCGGCGTCCTCGCTCTCTGGTATTAGACACGTGATACTTCAGAGATATCGCGGGACTTCGAAGTTCACTTCCGGTATTCCTGTGAGAAGGTGCTTTAGGTAAAATGTAGAAATGGAGCGCTCCACTTATGAAGGATGGTTTAAATCTTTGTCATCGTATCCGGAATGTTGCTGTGAACAGGGATATAACGCTAAACGCGTTTCGAGGACTTCCGTCCTCTTCCTCAGTAGCTATATCCCTGTTAGGACGTCATCCCCTTTTATATCATCACAAGCAATCCCCAAAATCTGGACTGGAATCCTTTATTTATATGATGCGATTTCTTCATGCGTTTTTGATGCGGTTTAAAAAACGCATATGCGTTTTCTGTTAGATTTGGACTGCGACTTCATATTAAGTCCATATGACCCAAAACATGAAAGTAATACAATATAAAATGTATAAATAATAAACAAAAACTAAAAACAGGTTAAAAATATAATGTATATAAAATATAGGAAGTGCATATTAATAAATCGACAGATGGAGACGAGATGACAGTACATAGAAAAAACTCCAGTGTATAAAAGGACGGCATCCTATATCTCTTATGTCCTACAGTAATATCATCTTCATAAATGTTATGGGAAATGGTGCAAAGGGAGGTGGGCCCATCAACAAGAGGGGATCACACTGCCGATAAACGGCCAAAATGTGATCCCCAATTGAGTGAGGGGCACACCACCCATTCTATAGGAAACCAAAAATTTCAAGTTCCGCATTCAGCCCAGCTGGTATCAGGCTTCCGAAATTGTAAATTTGTTTGGATTCTGCCCTGGACATCCGTTCAATGTGATTTCCGCCCCTCCAATGTTTGTCTATTTTTTCTAAAGCCATAAATGACAGGCCTGAAGGGTCTTGTCCATGGACTTCTTTGAAGTGCCTTGAGAGTGAGTGTTTCTCATATCCTTTCTTAATATTAGAAATGTGTTCGGATATCCTCACTCTCAAGGTCCTCTTAGTCCGTCCAATATATTGTCTCGAACACGGACATTGAACTAGGTAAATCACACTGACAGAATTGCACGTGAGAAATTGTTCTATCTCCCACACAAAATTATTTTGTGTGGAAGATACACTCTTCGTGTTTCTTGGAATTTTCGTGGTTTTGCAACCAATGCACTGGCCACACTTATAAAAGCCTTGCAAGTTAGTCAATCTTCCAGTATTTAGTATTTTTACCTTTTTAGTCTTGACCGAGGGAGCTACTTTTATCCCTAGGTTGGCCGCCCTCGTATATATTATTTGTGGTCTTGGAGGTATCAGCCTGCCTATTACTTTATCTTGCAAGAGGTGGTGCCAATGTCTTTTGATAATTTCTTCCACTTTCTTCCTTTGTGTTATATAGGGAAGGATAATTCTAAATTGAGGATCTACCTCATTTTGTTCTGCTATTTTTACAGTCAATAGTGCGCTTCTTGGTAGCTTTCTCACCTTTTCCAATGACCCTTCTAATATGTTACTCGGATATTGTTTGGCCAGGAACTTATCTCTCAAATGTAGGGCTTCCACCTCAAACTGGGCCTCTTCGGTACAGTTCCGTTTCAATCTACGGAACTGTCCGAAGGGTATATTTAGTAGCCAGCTTGGCAAGTGGCAGCTGGAGTGTAATATAAATGCATTCCTGGCTGAGGGTTTTTGGTATGTCTTGCAGATGTATTTGTTGGTTACTCTCGTAATTACCAAATCTAAAAATTCAATTTCCATCATGTTAGTACTACGGGTAAAAACCAAGTTCAAATTATTTACATTTAATTCTACTAAGAATTTCCTAAGACTGTCTTGGTCTCCCTTCCATATTAAAAGAACATCGTCGATATAACGTTGCCAGAGCACCAGGTCGCCCCCTCTATGCACATCAATGGTTGTCCGTTCCCATTGTGCTAGGAACAGATTTGCATAGCTGGGGGCAAACCTGGTGCCCATGGCCGTTCCTCTAGTCTGTAAATAAAAACTTCCTTCAAAATAAAAATAGTTATGTTGTAAGATGTGTTCAATACCTTCTAAAATGAAATCTGATTGTTGCTTTTTCATTGTCTTACTGTTCTCCAATTGTGCTTTAATGGCTCTCAACCCAGCCTCATGGTCTATTACTGTGTAGAGAGACTGGATATCCAATGTGGTCATAATCCAGTCTTCTTCCACATTTAACCCTTCCAATATCTGAATGATTTGGGTAGTATCTCTCAGATATGATGTAGTCGTTTTCACCATGGGTTGTAGCCATGTGTCTATATATCTTGATAAGTTGCATGTTAGAGACCCAATACCTGATACTATGGGGCGGCCCGGAGGACTCTCCATGTCCTTATGGACCTTAGGAAGGCAGTAAAAGACCGGGAGTCTTCCGGGCGTCCCCATAATATAATCAGATTCCTGTTGTGATAAAATGCCCATACGGGTACCTCTTTGGCAATATTCTTTCAACCTATCACTAAATGGCTTTGTGGGATCTGATTCAAGTTTTTTGTATGTCAGACTATCCGAGAGTTGTCTCAAGCACTCCTGTATATACTTTGTGGTATCTAAAACAACGATAGCCCCGCCCTTGTCTGCGGGGCGTATCGTAATCTTTTCATTCTTTTGTAATTCTCTGATTGCAGACACTTCTCCATTTGATAAATTTTTTCTATACAGTTGTTTTTCTTTTATTTTTCTAAGGTCAGTTTCCACATTCTTTTGGAAACTTCCCATTTCTGGACCGATTTCATTCCTGGGGAATTTTTTTGATTTATTCTTCAGACTTGTATGTTTGAAATTATCTTCTCTTTGTATTGTTGTCAAGATCGGATTTTTGATGAAGTATTTTTTTAGGCATATATTCCTCATAAATTTTTGAATCCCAATGTAGGTATTAAATTTATTTAATTGTGCGCTGGGTGCAAATTTTAACCCCTTATTCAAGAGGGAACTTTGTGTCGGTGTCAATTTGGTATTACTTAAATTAATATTATTATCCTGTTCTGTGTTGTTTATATTTATCTGTGAGTCCTTCTTTTTCCTCCCCCTTCGTGTCTTGGTATTTCTAATTGGTGATTGTGATGTGATTGTTTCTGAGTTTCTCTCTGAGTGTATATTGGTGGTGTCCTCTGGTGATCTCTCAATCCTGGTGTCCGTGCCGGGTGTGGTGAGTAATAAGATTCTTCCTGTCTGTGATGATTGTGATGTCTCAAATTGTATTGGTGTCTCTGGGGTGTCTGTGCCCTCCTGTTGTGCTCCGGTGATCGTAGGTGTCTGGATTTCATCCTTGGTGAGTGATGTGGTGGAGTCCCATCTAAAAAAGGCTGCTGCGCCAATGTTTCAAACCTATTTCTGGTTGGTATTGTAGGTTTTGTTTGTTCTACAGGGATTAATACAGGTCTATCTCTGATGTCTCCTTCATTATAGTCTCTGTATTGAGGTTTGGAGACAGAACTATGTTTTTTGCTTTTTTTTGCAATTATTTCGGATTCGGTCTTATCCAAACTCTTACATATTCTATCCTGCCATAAGTTTAAAATACTATCTTTAGGTAATGAATCTATTTTTATTTTCATACGATTAATTTCTTCTGTAATGTTCCCCAAAATTTGCACTCTCCTCTTTATAATTAATTCAACTAATGCCCGTGATTGTGTATGTAGGAGGTTTGTCCACTCAAGGTTAAATTCTTCCCCATATAAATCCTGTGCTGGGGTTTTCAATAGTTGTAGGCCTTTTGGGATCCTATCTTGGTCAAGATATTGACGTAAGGATCTAATCTCCCAATTATGTTTCAATTGTTTTATAACCAAATATTCTAACTCTCTAAATATGTCATGTACAGATTTGGTTTCATTGTTCTCCATTAATGGTGCTTCAAATAGAAAGGTATCTGCTTTTTGTTTTTTCAGTTCAATGTGATTCCACATATCCATCTTGAGATTGGTGGGAGCTAAATCCACAATTGAGTGATAAAGAATATGTAATGTGAAAAGTTTGTGGATAGCTCACCACCCTCCTCAATACGGTAGGGGTGCTCTAGTCGAGGGGCTGCTCACTCAATCAGTCCAGTGGTATAGAATAAAATGGTAGAAAAAACGACTGGCACTCGCTATGTGGTACACATCAAACGTACTATTTATTATCTGCCCACTCAACAATGGAGTAGTAGCAGCAACACATATACTAAAAATATACACTAAAAAGACCTAAAACGAATAAAATTACTAAAATGCCCTGATTGTGTAGATGTAAGTACAAAAACGCATATATCAAAATATAAGACCTCCTAGGATATAAGTAACAGCAATAGCTAGATGGTGTGGAGCCTAATCAGTCCTATTGAGGATAATGTCTCTATAGTGGCATAAATCGCCAAACTGTTAGATCTCCTATACAATGTCCACAGTTTATGTGTTCAGTTGTTCCGGATCCAATAGGGATGTCCACCAGTTGTAATAATTGCAGTACTGTTGCTGCTGGGGGATATCACTCCCCTATATATAATATTTACTATAACAGTCCTTTGGCCGGTTTGTATTATGGCCTTGACATAGAATCTGTTGGAGGTAAATATCGCTTACCCATAGGCGAATGTTGCAAACAGTCCGGTTTGGCCGCTCGCTGTGCCGCTCGCTTGTAGCGTCCTGGGCGGGTTTACAGCAGTCAGGCTCTGGTCACTCGCTGCACCGTTCACTCTCGGCGTCCTCGCTCTCTGGTATTAGACACGTGATACTTCAGAGATATCGCGGGACTTCGAAGTTCACTTCCGGTATTCCTGTGAGAAGGTGCTTTAGGTAAAATGTAGAAATGGAGCACTCCACTTATGAAGGATGGTTTAAATCTTTGTCATCGTATCCGGAATGTTGCTGTGAACAGGGATATAACGCTAAACGCGTTTCGAGGACTTCCGTCCTCTTCCTCAGTAGCTATATCCCTGTTAGGACGTCATCCCCTTTTATATCATCACAAGCAATCCCCAAAATCTGGACTGGAATCCTTTATTTATATGATGCGATTTCTTCATGCGTTTTTGATGCGGTTTAAAAAACGCATATGCGTTTTCTGTTAGATTTGGACTGCGACTTCATATTAAGTCCATATGACCCAAAACATGAAAGTAATACAATATAAAATGTATAAATAATAAACAAAAACTAAAAACAGGTTAAAAATATAATGTATATAAAATATAGGAAGTGCATATTAATAAATCGACAGATGGAGACGAGATGACAGTACATAGAAAAAACTCCAGTGTATAAAAGGACGGCATCCTATATCTCTTATGTCCTACAGTAATATCATCTTCATAAATGTTATGGGAAATTTATGAAGATGATATTACTGTAGGACATAAGAGATATAGGATGCCGTCCTTTTATACACTGGAGTTTTTTCTATGTACTGTCATCTCGTCTCCATCTGTCGATTTATTAATATGCACTTCCTATATTTTATATACATTATATTTTTAACCTGTTTTTAGTTTTTGTTTATTATTTATACATTTTATATTGTATTACTTTCATGTTTTGGGTCATATGGACTTAATATGAAGTCGCAGTCCAAATCTAACAGAAAACGCATATGCGTTTTTTAAACCGCATCAAAAACGCATGAAGAAATCGCATCATATAAATAAAGGATTCCAGTCCAGATTTTGGGGATTGCTTGTGATGATATAAAAGGGGATGACGTCCTAACAGGGATATAGCTACTGAGGAAGAGGACGGAAGTCCTCGAAACGCGTTTAGCGTTATATCCCTGTTCACAGCAACATTCCGGATACGATGACAAAGATTTAAACCATCCTTCATAAGTGGAGCGCTCCATTTCTACATTTTACCTAAAGCACCTTCTCACAGGAATACCGGAAGTGAACTTCGAAGTCCCGCGATATCTCTGAAGTATCACGTGTCTAATACCAGAGAGCGAGGACGCCGAGAGTGAACGGTGCAGCGAGTGACCAGAGCCTGACTGCTGTAAACCCGCCCAGGACGCTACAAGCGAGCGGCACAGCGAGCGGCCAAACCGGACTGTTTGCAACATTCGCCTATGGGTAAGCGATATTTACCTCCAACAGATTCTATGTCAAGGCCATAATACAAACCGGCCAAAGGACTGTTATAGTAAATATTATATATAGGGGAGTGATATCCCCCAGCAGCAACAGTACTGCAATTATTACAACTGGTGGACATCCCTATTGGATCCGGAACAACTGAACACATAAACTGTGGACATTGTATAGGAGATCTAACAGTTTGGCGATTTATGCCACTATAGAGACATTATCCTCAATAGGACTGATTAGGCTCCACACCATCTAGCTATTGCTGTTACTTATATCCTAGGAGGTCTTATATTTTGATATATGCGTTTTTGTACTTACATCTACACAATCAGGGCATTTTAGTAATTTTATTCGTTTTAGGTCTTTTTAGTGTATATTTTTTAGTATATGTGTTGCTGCTACTACTCCATTGTTGAGTGGGCAGATAATAAATAGTACGTTTGATGTGTACCACATAGCGAGTGCCAGTCGTTTTTTCTACCATTTTATTCTATACCACTGGACTGATTTAGTGAGCAGCCCCTCGACTAGAGCACCCCTACCGTATTGAGGAGGGTGGTGAGCTATCCACAAACTTTTCACATTACATATTCTTTATCACTCAATTGTGGATTTAGCTCCCACCAATCTCAAGATGGATATGTGGAATCACATTGAACTGAAAAAACAAAAAGCAGATACCTTTCTATTTGAAGCACCATTAATGGAGAACAATGAAACCAAATCTGTACATGACATATTTAGAGAGTTAGAATATTTGGTTATAAAACAATTGAAACATAATTGGGAGATTAGATCCTTACGTCAATATCTTGACCAAGATAGGATCCCAAAAGGCCTACAACTATTGAAAACCCCAGCACAGGATTTATATGGGGAAGAATTTAACCTTGAGTGGACAAACCTCCTACATACACAATCACGGGCATTAGTTGAATTAATTATAAAGAGGAGAGTGCAAATTTTGGGGAACATTACAGAAGAAATTAATCGTATGAAAATAAAAATAGATTCATTACCTAAAGATAGTATTTTAAACTTATGGCAGGATAGAATATGTAAGAGTTTGGATAAGACCGAATCCGAAATAATTGCAAAAAAAAGCAAAAAACATAGTTCTGTCTCCAAACCTCAATACAGAGACTATAATGAAGGAGACATCAGAGATAGACCTGTATTAATCCCTGTAGAACAAACAAAACCTACAATACCAACCAGAAATAGGTTTGAAACATTGGCGCAGCAGCCTTTTTTAGATGGGACTCCACCACATCACTCACCAAGGATGAAATCCAGACACCTACGATCACCGGAGCACAACAGGAGGGCACAGACACCCCAGAGACACCAATACAATTTGAGACATCACAATCATCACAGACAGGAAGAATCTTATTACTCACCACACCCGGCACGGACACCAGGATTGAGAGATCACCAGAGGACACCACCAATATACACTCAGAGAGAAACTCAGAAACAATCACATCACAATCACCAATTAGAAATACCAAGACACGAAGGGGGAGGAAAAAGAAGGACTCACAGATAAATATAAACAACACAGAACAGGATAATATTATTAATTTAAGTAATACCAAATTGACACCGACACAAAGTTCCCTCTTGAATAAGGGGTTAAAATTTGCACCCAGCGCACAATTAAATAAATTTAATACCTACATTGGGATTCAAAAATTTATGAGGAATATATGCCTAAAAAAATACTTCATCAAAAATCCGATCTTGACAACAATACAAAGAGAAGATAATTTCAAACATACAAGTCTGAAGAATAAATCAAAAAAATTCCCCAGGAATGAAATCGGTCCAGAAATGGGAAGTTTCCAAAAGAATGTGGAAACTGACCTTAGAAAAATAAAAGAAAAACAACTGTATAGAAAAAATTTATCAAATGGAGAAGTGTCTGCAATCAGAGAATTACAAAAGAATGAAAAGATTACGATACGCCCCGCAGACAAGGGCGGGGCTATCGTTGTTTTAGATACCACAAAGTATATACAGGAGTGCTTGAGACAACTCTCGGATAGTCTGACATACAAAAAACTTGAATCAGATCCCACAAAGCCATTTAGTGATAGGTTGAAAGAATATTGCCAAAGAGGTACCCGTATGGGCATTTTATCACAACAGGAATCTGATTATATTATGGGGACGCCCGGAAGACTCCCGGTCTTTTACTGCCTTCCTAAGGTCCATAAGGACATGGAGAGTCCTCCGGGCCGCCCCATAGTATCAGGTATTGGGTCTCTAACATGCAACTTATCAAGATATATAGACACATGGCTACAACCCATGGTGAAAACGACTACATCATATCTGAGAGATACTACCCAAATCATTCAGATATTGGAAGGGTTAAATGTGGAAGAAGACTGGATTATGACCACATTGGATATCCAGTCTCTCTACACAGTAATAGACCATGAGGCTGGGTTGAGAGCCATTAAAGCACAATTGGAGAACAGTAAGACAATGAAAAAGCAACAATCAGATTTCATTTTAGAAGGTATTGAACACATCTTACAACATAACTATTTTTATTTTGAAGGAAGTTTTTATTTACAGACTAGAAGAACGGCCATGGGCACCAGGTTTGCCCCCAGCTATGCAAATCTGTTCCTAGCACAATGGGAACGGACAACCATTGATGTGCATAGAGGGGGCGACCTGGTGCTCTGGCAACGTTATATCGACGATGTTCTTTTAATATGGAAGGGAGACCAAGACAGTCTTAGGAAATTCTTAGTAGAATTAAATGTAAATAATTTGAACTTGGTTTTTACCCGTAGTACTAACATGATGGAAATTGAATTTTTAGATTTGGTAATTACGAGAGTAACCAACAAATACATCTGCAAGACATACCAAAAACCCTCAGCCAGGAATGCATTTATATTACACTCCAGCTGCCACTTGCCAAGCTGGCTACTAAATATACCCTTCGGACAGTTCCGTAGATTGAAACGGAACTGTACCGAAGAGGCCCAGTTTGAGGTGGAAGCCCTACATTTGAGAGATAAGTTCCTGGCCAAACAATATCCGAGTAACATATTAGAAGGGTCATTGGAAAAGGTGAGAAAGCTACCAAGAAGCGCACTATTGACTGTAAAAATAGCAGAACAAAATGAGGTAGATCCTCAATTTAGAATTATCCTTCCCTATATAACACAAAGGAAGAAAGTGGAAGAAATTATCAAAAGACATTGGCACCACCTCTTGCAAGATAAAGTAATAGGCAGGCTGATACCTCCAAGACCACAAATAATATATACGAGGGCGGCCAACCTAGGGATAAAAGTAGCTCCCTCGGTCAAGACTAAAAAGGTAAAAATACTAAATACTGGAAGATTGACTAACTTGCAAGGCTTTTATAAGTGTGGCCAGTGCATTGGTTGCAAAACCACGAAAATTCCAAGAAACACGAAGAGTGTATCTTCCACACAAAATAATTTTGTGTGGGAGATAGAACAATTTCTCACGTGCAATTCTGTCAGTGTGATTTACCTAGTTCAATGTCCGTGTTCGAGACAATATATTGGACGGACTAAGAGGACCTTGAGAGTGAGGATATCCGAACACATTTCTAATATTAAGAAAGGATATGAGAAACACTCACTCTCAAGGCACTTCAAAGAAGTCCATGGACAAGACCCTTCAGGCCTGTCATTTATGGCTTTAGAAAAAATAGACAAACATTGGAGGGGCGGAAATCACATTGAACGGATGTCCAGGGCAGAATCCAAACAAATTTACAATTTCGGAAGCCTGATACCAGCTGGGCTGAATGCGGAACTTGAAATTTTTGGTTTCCTATAGAATGGGTGGTGTGCCCCTCACTCAATTGGGGATCACATTTTGGCCGTTTATCGGCAGTGTGATCCCCTCTTGTTGATGGGCCCACCTCCCTTTGCACCATTTCCCATAACATTTATGAAGATGATATTACTGTAGGACATAAGAGATATAGGATGCCGTCCTTTTATACACTGGAGTTTTTTCTATGTACTGTCATCTCGTCTCCATCTGTCGATTTATTAATATGCACTTCCTATATTTTATATACATTATATTTTTAACCTGTTTTTAGTTTTTGTTTATTATTTATACATTTTATATTGTATTACTTTCATGTTTTGGGTCATATGGACTTAATATGAAGTCGCAGTCCAAATCTAACAGAAAACGCATATGCGTTTTTTAAACCGCATCAAAAACGCATGAAGAAATCGCATCATATAAATAAAGGATTCCAGTCCAGATTTTGGGGATTGCTTGTGATGATATAAAAGGGGATGACGTCCTAACAGGGATATAGCTACTGAGGAAGAGGACGGAAGTCCTCGAAACGCGTTTAGCGTTATATCCCTGTTCACAGCAACATTCCGGATACGATGACAAAGATTTAAACCATCCTTCATAAGTGGAGCGCTCCATTTCTACATTTTACCTAAAGCACCTTCTCACAGGAATACCGGAAGTGAACTTCGAAGTCCCGCGATATCTCTGAAGTATCACGTGTCTAATACCAGAGAGCGAGGACGCCGAGAGTGAACGGTGCAGCGAGTGACCAGAGCCTGACTGCTGTAAACCCGCCCAGGACGCTACAAGCGAGCGGCACAGCGAGCGGCCAAACCGGACTGTTTGCAACATTCGCCTATGGGTAAGCGATATTTACCTCCAACAGATTCTATGTCAAGGCCATAATACAAACCGGCCAAAGGACTGTTATAGTAAATATTATATATAGGGGAGTGATATCCCCCAGCAGCAACAGTACTGCAATTATTACAACTGGTGGACATCCCTATTGGATCCGGAACAACTGAACACATAAACTGTGGACATTGTATAGGAGATCTAACAGTTTGGCGATTTATGCCACTATAGAGACATTATCCTCAATAGGACTGATTAGGCTCCACACCATCTAGCTATTGCTGTTACTTATATCCTAGGAGGTCTTATATTTTGATATATGCGTTTTTGTACTTACATCTACACAATCAGGGCATTTTAGTAATTTTATTCGTTTTAGGTCTTTTTAGTGTATATTTTTAGTATATGTGTTGCTGCTACTACTCCATTGTTGAGTGGGCAGATAATAAATAGTACGTTTGATGTGTACCACATAGCGAGTGCCAGTCGTTTTTTCTACCATTTTATTCTATACCACTGGACTGATTGAGTGAGCAGCCCCTCGACTAGAGCACCCCTACCGTATTGAGGAGGGTGGTGAGCTATCCACAAACTTTTCACATTACATGTCCTATATTAAGCCGTCAAGGTTAGGACTAGTGTTGAGCGAACAGTTCGAGCATAGTTCGGGTCCGTACCGAATTTTGGGGTGTTCGTGACACGGACCCGAACCCGAACTTTTTCGTAAAAGTTCGGGTTCGGGTTCGTCGTTCGGCATGTATTTTGGCGCATTTTGAAAGGCTGCAAAGCAGCCAATCAACATGCATCATACTACTTGCCCTAAGATGCCATCGCAGCCATGCCTACTATTGGCAAGGCTGTGATTGGCCAAGTGCAGCATGTGACTCAGCCTCTTTATAAGCTTGTGCGCACGTCGGGACGTGCTCACTCCCGATGTGAATAGAACAGGGATAGACGCAGCTGATGCTAGGGCGAGAATAGGCAGGGATAATTGAATAACTGGAAGCAAATTTCTCTCCTCCACCTGTGATTCATCTGAACAACTGCAGCTGAGCTGCTTTTTTGATAGGGATTGGCTATTTTTAGAGTGGCCAGAGTGATTTTTCCATCCACATGTACCTGGGCTGACCGCCGGCCGCCATTTTGCGACTTGTAGTGCTGCAGCAGAAGCTGCCACAGTGTGCATTCCAAAGCTCCAAACAAGTCAGACATCTACACCTGGGATTCAGACCAATAGCGATTTAGCAGCACAGTCCAAGGCTATTTTTTTTAAAGGTTGTGCAGACCATTTTGTGGCACATGTTACTGGGCTGATAGGCGGCGGCCATCTTGGGACTAGTGCTGCAGCACAATCTCTCCCAACGTCCATTAATCACTTGTAATAGTGGTCTGTGCCATAGAAATCCTACATCAGGGACTTGGCTGTGCTTGTGTCACCCCTACTAATACCAGTCCACCTGTAATCCATACAGTGAAAAGCCATAAAGTATTCCAGTGAGGGAATTTTTTTTTTATTTAAAAAAGGCCAAGTTAGTTTATCTGGCGTTCAATATACTAGATACAGTTAGGCCTGCGTTTCATACATCTGGAATTAGCAAACTAATGTGCTGGGGTTGGGAAAACATATATGTACCCATACTAGAATCTGTCAAAGAAAGCGGTACTCACATATAACAGTCATTCCATCTGTAATCCATACAGTCAAAAGACTGAAAGTATTCCAGTGAGGGAATTTTTTTTATTTAAAAAAGGCCAAGTTAGTTTATCTGGCGTTCAATATACTAGATACAGTTAGGCCTGCGTTTCATACATCTGGAATTAGCAAACTAATGTGCTGGGGTTGGGAAAACATATATGTACCCATACTAGAATCTGTCAAAGAAAGCGGTACTCACATATAACAGTCATTCCATCTGTAATCCATACAGTCAAAAGACTGAAAGTATTCCAGTGAGGGAATTTTTTTTATTTAAAAAAGGCCAAGTTAGTTTATCTGGCGTTCAATATACTAGATACAGTTAGGCCTGCGTTTCATACATCTGGAATTAGCAAACTAATGTGCTGGCGTTGGGAAAACATATATGTACCCATACTAGAATCTGTCAAAGAAAGCGGTACTCACATATAACAGTCATTCCATCTGTAATCCATACAGTCAAAAGACTGAAAGTATTCCAGTGAGGGAATTTTTTTTATTTAAAAAAGGCCAAGTTAGTTTATCTGGCGTTCAATATACTAGATACAGTTAGGCCTGCGTTTCATACATCTGGAATTAGCAAACTAATGTGCTGGGGTTGGGAAAACATATATGTACCCATACTAGAATCTGTCAAAGAAAGCGGTACTCACATATAACAGTCATTCCATCTGTAATCCATACAGTCAAAAGACTGAAAGTATTCCAGTGAGGGAATTTTTTTTATTTAAAAAAGGCCAAGTTAGTTTATCTGGCGTTCAATATACTAGATACAGTTAGGCCTGCGTTTCATACATCTGGAATTAGCAAACTAATGTGCTGGGGTTGGGAAAACATATATGTACCCATACTAGAATCTGTCAAAGAAAGCGGTACTCACATATAACAGTCATTCCATCTGTAATCCATACAGTCAAAAGACTGAAAGTATTCCAGTGAGGGAATTTTTTTTATTTAAAAAAGGCCAAGTTAGTTTATCTGGCGTTCAATATACTAGATACAGTTAGGCCTGCGTTTCATACATCTGGAATTAGCAAACTAATGTGCTGGGGTTGGGAAAACATATATGTACCCATACTAGAATCTGTCAAAGAAAGCGGTACTCACATATAACAGTCATTCCATCTGTAATCCATACAGTCAAAAGACTGAAAGTATCCCAGTGAGGGAATTTTTTTTATTTAAAAAAGGCCAAGTTAGTTTATCTGGAGTTCAATATACTAGATACAGTTAGGCCTGCGTTTCATACATCTGGAATTAGCAAACTAATGTGCTGGGGTTGGGAAAACATATATGTACCCATACTAGAATCTGTCAAAGAAAGCGGTACTCACATATAACAGTCATTCCATCTGTAATCCATACAGTCAAAAAACTGAAAGTATTCCAGTGAGGGGATTTTGCTTATAAAAAATAATATATTTCATTGTGGTGCGAGTTGAATCGCAACAATGAAGAAAAATACTATTAAGGGACGAGGACGCGGTCGTGGTGGTGTCCGTGGAGCCTCTGTTGCTGGTAGAGGACGTGGCCGTTCGGCCCCAGGCGCACACAGTAGGGAACGAACTCCCTCAACTAGCCGGCAGAATGTACCGCAATATC